>NC_133622.1:224207468-224364968 GCF_048593235.1 Sminthopsis crassicaudata | reverse complement strand
TCCTCTCCTTTCCTTTCCTTTCCTTTCATCTCTTTCTCCCTCCCTCCTTTCCTTCCTTCCTTGCTTCCTCCTTTCTTTTCTTTTCTTTCTTTCCTTTCTTTTCTTTTCTTTTCTTTTCTTTCTTTCTTTCTTTCTTTCTTTTTTTCTTTCTTTCTTTCTTTCCTTTCTTTCTTTCCTTCCTTTCTTTCTTTCTTTCTTTCTTTCTTTCTTTCTTTCTTTCTTTCTTTCTTTCTTTCTTCCTTTCCTTCCTTCCTTCTTTCCTTCTTTCTTTCTTTCTCTCTCTCTTTCCTTCCTTCCTTCCTTCCTTCCTTCCTTCCTTCTTTCCTTCCTTCCTTCCTTCCTTCCTTCCTTCCTTCTTTCTTTCTTTCTTTCTTTCTTTCTTTCTTTCTTTCTTTCTTTCATTCTTTCTTGATAATCCTTCACAACAAAGGAAGTCCAAGTCTTGATTCTCTGTAAGCCAGGGGAAAAAATATAAAAAATAAAAAAGGTCCTACAATAGTTCATGAGAATCAAGAGGCACATGAGTTTCCTCCATCCTGAAGTAATCTTTGGCCTTTGATTTCACTTCCCCCCAAGGAATTGAAAAAGATTTCTGCTGGTATTTCCAACTTGAACAACCTAAAATTTTGTCCTAGCACATTTCTCCCAAAGATATTACAGATTCTTACATTTGAGAGAAACTTCATAGACCAGCCTAGACTCAGCCAAGGATTCCTTCTAGGACCATACATTTAGAAATTAGAAGTCCAATCTGCTTACTTAACAGATGAGGAAACCAAGACCTGGAGCATGTAACTGGCTGCTCATAAGTGAAGTAGCCAGGATTTGAACTCAGTCCTCTTGTCCCTGTTTTGTGCTGTGACTTTATGACACAATAACTTTGGAATCAATTGTATGACATGGGACACTGGCACAGGATCTCTAGATTGGAAGGTGCTGTGCTCTATAGCAAAGCAGAATTGAATTAGCTCAGAAGAAACATGAGAGGGGCAAAGTTACAGAAGCCCCCCAAATGTTCACAGGGCCTATTTATGCTCGACCTGTGGCAGAGCCTTCTGAGCTCATATTGTTCTGATCAGCCACAGACACTGTAACTCAACTCTAATAAAGCAATGTCATTTTGGTTGTCATTTTGAAAATGAAGGATAATAACAATGACATAACCAATAAAAGTGAGCATCTCAACGTTGCTCACAGACCTCCACTACCTCCTGAAACAGTCCATCCCACTTTTTCTCCCTTATGTCAAGCCCAAATTTTCTTCTTTGCAATTTCTATCCAATACTTCTCCTCCTTTCTGGGGTCTAGCAGAAAAAGAAAAGTTACATCCCTCTTTCACATTGCATCCCTTTGGATATTTGACAACAGCAATCATGTTTGCATTAGTGAGCGGCTCACAATCTGAGGGAATAGATTATAGAGCTCTATGAATCTGTATGAGAGTAAAAGGGACATTTTAATTTTTACTAATCTCCTACTAAAATTTCACAATTCTTTCAGTTGTTTACAAACATTCTGAGAAATAGTCAACAGGCTTCACCAGACTGTCAATAGGGTTCATGACACCCCAGAGGTTAAGAACCCCTTCCCTAGGTCTTCTGCTGTCTGGATTTAACACCTTTTGTTCCTTTAACTGCTTCTCATATATGGGAATGATCTTGAATCCTTCACCATCCTGTTGTTCTATATGCAGGATGGTTCTCAGAACAGAATCCTGGCCTATAGCTGGGATCTGTCCAGGCCAGGGGTCAGCAGTGTTGGACATAGTAATTCCTTTGATGCAGCCTGAAATCATCCAGGCTTGGTGATTCCTAACTGTTCATCCAGATACATCCATTTTGAAGTCAGTTTGATGGAAAGTTTTCAGATCTGTCCTGGATCCAACTTTCACAAAGCCTAGAGCTTTACTAGATCAGTCATTCTTCTTGGTGGCTTGGGGGAACTTGGGGGACACATCTCTATTGGCAATATATCTAAAAAAGAATTGCTGCTGATCAAATGGTCACCATGAGCAAATAAAAGCATCAGGTTATGTTTTTATCCTAAAAGAAACTTGTTCTTTACTCTTTTTGAGAAATTTCTTACTTCCATCAATGTTAAAAGATGCTAAGGCAATTGGTATTATTTTCTATGTGAGATACAATGAAGTAGTGATAATGGTGAGGGGAAAAAGGAGGAAGGGTTGGTGGTAGAAAACTTGATTAGAGAAATAATATTAATCCAAGTTAGCTGAAAGCAAAAACTGCTGTGTTTACATAAACCCAAACAACCAATCAAAAAATGAAAAATGGAATCAAACCAGTTATTTTCTTATTTAGATTTTAAAAAGGAAGGAAGGAAGGAAGGAAGGAAGGAAGGAAGGAAGGAAGGAAGGAAGGAAGGAAGGAAGGAAGGAAGGAGGGAAGGAAGGAGGGAAGGAAGGAGGGAAGGAAGGAGGGAAGGAAGGACGGGAAGGAAGGAGGAAGGAAGGAAGGAAGGAAGGAAGGAAGGAAGGAAGGAAGGAAGGAAGGAAGGAAGGAAGGAAGGAAGGAAGGGAGGGAGGGAGGGAGGGAGGGAGGAAGGGAGGGAGGGAGGGAGGAAGGAAGGAAGGAAGGAAGGAAGGAAGGAAGGAAGGAAGGAAGGAAGGAAGGAAGGAGGGAAGGAAGGAAGGAAGGAAGGAAGGAAGGAAGGAAGGAAGGAAGGAAGGAAGGAAGGAAGGAAGGAAGGAAGGAAGGGAGGGAGGGAGGGAGGAGGAAGAAAGGAAAGGAAAGGAGGAAGGAAGGAAAGAAGGAAGGAAGGAAGGAAGGAAGGAAGGAAGGAAGGAAGGAAGGAAGGAAGGAAGGAAGGAAGGAAGGAAGGAAGGAAAAGAAGATAAAAACCATTTGTTTAAAATCTACCCAAACGGATTTGTATGTGCAGACCAAAAACAGTCTTGTATTCTTAAGCAATGTCTGATTAATTTCATAGTGAGGTTTGTGTCAGTATCAAAAGAATGAAAATGGATTTTATTATTTTAAGAATTCCACAATAGATTTTAAGACAGCTGGAGATATCCTATGATGTCTTTACAAGAAGCCAAAGAAAAACATGGTTTTGGTGTAGGGTTTCAAGAACACACATTATAGAAACATTCTCTTGGATTTGGAGCTGGAAGAGTCAAGTTTTAAGTTATCTCTATAATTGATTACCTGTGCAACTTTGGACAAGACTCTTTGCTCCCTGGCCTCAGTTTCCTCATCTGTAAAGTGAAAGGTTGGACTTAGTGGCTTTTGAGGTCCTTAGAGTTCTTAAGTTGTGATCCTATATTCCCATGAGCTCTCTGGGCCTAGTTCTTTGTGTGTAAAATGAAAGGGTGGGCCTAAATGATGTCATATAACTTCATTGAGAACATCTGCTGCCTTCCCCCCCCCCCACTCTCCGGTACTGCAGTGTGAGCTTTAACATTTGCAATGTAACCCCCAAATCCCAACAAGCCTTTCCCTGATTAATGCATGATTATATGGATTTCTATTATAAGTGATTTCATGGGCAGGGAGGAGAAGGAAAGGGACTAGCTAACCTTTAGATTGGAATGAAAATGAATTCAGCTGCTTAATGATTCTAATTGTGGCTTACATCACAATCTTGCTCATATGGAAAATATTAAGGAGAGATATAGTTATCCAGGGGTAAGGAAGTTCCATTGTGAAATGTAATACATTTATTTTTAAATGATCAATTATTGGATTTATACATCTAAGTCTTGCAGTGGATAGAGTTTCAGGCCTGCAGTAAGGAAGACTCATCTTCCTGAGTTGAAATCTGGCCTCCAAAACTTACTAGCTGTGTGACCCTGGGCAAGTCCCTTTACCCAGTTTGCCTCAGTTTCCTTATCTGTAAAATGAATATTGAAGTCCAAAAAGTTAGAAACAAGAAAACATGGACAGCCTGGGCCCTTTCCCAAAATGAAGGCCCTGGGAGGAATTCACCAATGGGAGAAAAGGGTTGTCATCATGGTGAAAAGTACCAGGATGAAAAGGCTTCAGATGTTAAAGGAGGTTCCAGAGTTAGAATATAGCTAAAGAGCAGCATTGAAGTCACAAAGTCAGAAGTGTAGATGCAAATATTCAGCGAATAACCAGCAAGTCCCTTTGGCTGGAATGGAGGGAATTGGAAGGAAAGGGGCATAAAATCAGCCTCAACAAGTTACTGAAATTCTCTGCTTTCCACCTACCTTGTCTTTTCCGTGTAAGGAAAGGTTCTCCGTTTCCTTCTCCATTTGGACTAAATAACCTTTAAAATCCCTTACAGATAGAGGCATTTAACAACAGACTCTGTGGGGCAGGGGGAAATATACATATATAGATAAAACATGGTACAGTTTTAGTTTAATTTACATTATTAACATTTTCTCCATCACTTTCTTTAGCCTAGATATCAACAAAACAATAAATCAAATCATGACTTGTAGAATTTGCCAAATTCTGAGATGTAAATGCTCTTATAGAAAATTTAACGTTCAGCTCTTTGATCTGATTAGAGATGACTCCATCACCTTTCTCTTACACCTTGAAGTTTATGAGCCTCTCTTCTGAAGTGGTAATAAAAAAAAGGCAAAACACCTTCTTTATCATGTCCTTTCATGAGATGTGATTCATCCAACAGGTCTGATAGGTTTCTTCATTGCTTTCGGCATCGCCATGGGGAAGATGGGAGAACAGGCCAAGCTGATGGTTGAATTTTTCAACATCCTGAATGAAATTGTCATGAAGTTAGTGACCATGATCATGTGGTAAGTGTGACTTATTTATACTTGGTTCTTCCAGAAATATAGAAGGATGGATTCCCATAGGGATTATAATGAAGAATCTGAAAAGTAAAGGAGAGCTTCAAGGTCATAGTCTGATCTCTTATTCAATGCAAGAATCCCTTTTATGACATCTCTGACAGTCATATAGCTTCTAGATGGAGAGAGTATGGTGATTTTGTTTGATGTAAAGTTAGATAAACATTCTAGCCCACCAGTTCTACACGAGTCTTTTTAGTTTTACTGCTGAATTGATTTATGTGATAGCCAAAGATATTATGACAAAATCTGCCGGCTCTATAGTTTGAAAACTCCAGGGGCCATCTTTAATTCTCTGTGACTACAAAACTCAGCCAGCCACACCTAGTCAGCTAATTATAAAATAACTTAGTTTTTTATTTTTTTTTTAAGTCTGTGTTTTGAACTAATTTTCTCTTTTTGTGGTTTATTAGTCCCTCATTTTAAGCAATTTGAGTTATGGGCCAAAATTCCTTTCCATATCCATAAATCATTATCCATAAATTATATCCATAAATCATGGGTCAGTCCCCCTTCAAATCATCATGGGGGATATGCTTAGGAATACCACAAAGAACATTAATTCCATAGATTCCCTTGTTGCCAGATAAATCAAATTGGGACCAAGACTGAAAATTGAGATTACTATTGACTTTTATTCTATTTTCTATCTATTCATTTCAATAAGCATTTATTAAAGCTCCTACTATGTGTGTGTCACTGTGCTATGTGCCAGAGATATAAAAGATGAAAACTCAACAATTTTTGCCCTCAATGAGCTTACACTTAGTTGGAATGACAAACAATATCTCCGAACTCCGCACAAATGCATCCAAGGGAAAAAAAATCTCACCAACTCAAGAGGCAGTCCATTACATTTTTTGACCTCTCTAATTCAAATTTAATTCTGTATGGCTTCAGAAAATAAGAACTGGCAACATGGTTAAAATTTATAGGGAATTGGATTTTTGCCTGACTTCGCCTCAAGTTAGGAAGTTTGGAGTTCCAATCCTGCCTCCAATAACTTACAAGCTGTGTAACTCTAGACCCATTTCAGTTTTAGTTGCCCCACCTGTAAAATGAAGGAGTTAGCCTCAATAGCCTCTAAGATCCCTTCCAGGCCCAGATCTATGATCCTAATCCTTCCCAATAATGTTCAGCTATTTGAACATACCCATCATGCCCCTTTGCCGCCATATTCCTTTTTCCCAGTTATTTTTCATTTTTCACAGGAAATAATTTTAGACTGTACCCCTTACGTTTTTAAGATGCAGAGAGTGCAAGTGAGATTGTTATCTTCCTACTTCTAGAAACTGTTTCTCACTAAACATATCCTAGGATCAAATTAGATTTTTCCCCATCACATCATAGTATAGCCTGGAGAATTAAGCCCCTCATGCAGTAGCTTATGTTTTCAGTGAAAAGGAAGGATTTTTATAAGATGACATTTAGTAGGAATAGTTTTGTTCCACCATTCCAGCTTGCTGATTTTTTTTTATACTGATTCTATCTTCCAACTCATTAACTTTCCCTCCCAGCTGTAAGAGTTGATAAACATGCCTTCTTTGTTTTGATTTAAATCATTGACGGAAAAAGCTGAGCAGGAACGGGCCAAAGACAGATTAAAAGCAGAGAATTTCTGGACCGTGTTGGATCACACCTAAGAGGGAAGGAACATACATGCCAGAGCAAAGGAGAACTCTCCAAAGGAGATTTTGACCCCTTAAGGAAATAGATAAAAATTCTTCTTTGCAGAGCTTCCAGGAAAAACACAATCATATTGCAAAAAGAGCAGATAAAGACCCCGGTCTTTCTGCTTTCAAGGACTGAAGGATGAACTCATGTTTTTAGCATGAGAAGCCTGAGACAGTTACCCTTTCACATCTTTTGGGATGTACTCAACCAGTAAAATTGGGAATGGAGATACACAAAAAAAGCGAAAATGGTACTGGAGGCCATTGGCAAGCACATAGAAACAAAAATGAAGGGAGCCTGAACACTGAACAGAGTTGAAAGAGATCATATATTTAGTGCTTTATGAAGCCTTGCGGGCCATGTAGTACAATGACCTCACTTTACAAATTAGAAAATTGAGACCCAGAGAAAGAAAAAAGCTTATCCAAAAGATAGCAAGTGACTGAACTAGGGTTTGAATCCTGTGATCCAGGGAGTCCATATTCAGTGATCTTTTAGGTTGTAGAGAGATCTAGGTCAGAGTTTTCTAACCTGGAATTGATGAACTTGTTTTAGAGATATGATAATAATCTTATTTTAACATGATTGCTTTCCTTGGTATTTTATTTTACACATATAAAAACATTAATCTGACAAGGGAGCCATACACTTCCCCAAACTGCCGGATCCTTGAGTCAAAAAAAGTTAAGATCCTCTGGCTTTGTGCTATCTCCTCATTTTACAGAGGAAGAAACTCCAGTGCAGGGGTAAAATCTCCATCCTTGTAGAAGTAGTTTTTTGTTTTATTTTCATTTTCCAGACAAATGCCTCCATGGCACCTGACTACCTTTCCAGCCTCGCTTTATATTATATCCCTTCACTCACTTTATGTGCCAGCCCAACAACCCTACTGACACCTCCCTAAATCTCAGATTCCACCTCCTGACACCATGCCTTCAAAGAAGCTGTGCATTGTTCCTGGAACACAATCTCTCCTTACTCAACCACTAAACATTTCTGTCTTTCTCAGGGGCTTGATTCTTTATTCTCTGTTCCTTCCAGATCTGAGTATTGTCTCTTCATATTATCATGTAAATATGTTTGCATGTTATGTCCCTCCCTCCACATCTCCTTCCACCTTTTGCATGAGAACACATGCTCCTTGAGGGGAGAGACTTTTAATTTAAATTTTAAAATATGCTTAATTTAAATTTAAATACAGTGGCTTTCATTTGGCATGAGCTTAATAAATATTTATTGGATTGGATCTGTCCATGTAGACAAGCCAATGATTGTGAAATCTGGGCTAGAAATTGGCAGTGAGATGAGACACACATGTTCTCCATGAAGCCCTGCCTCTCAGAGGAGCCAGGCCATTGGGCTGCAAGACCAACAGTCTTCAGCTTCATACATATGCACTTCATTGAATTGATGTCGGTTATCTCTAACGGTCCTGTTAGTCTCTGAGAGAGAAGCAAACTATTAACGACCCAAGCCAGCTTTGCTGTCTGGTTGGATGGGCACAGAACAGGAGAGAGCTGTTATCCTCACAATCTGTGCTTAAAAGCCCCATAAAACAATGATCCTGGTAGCCGGGTCAAAAGAGTTTTGACAATGTTGTTTATAAAATAATAGATTCTCTCTGAATTCGGGAGGCTGACTGTTAAATCCCAGATGAAGCTGAGACTTCAGGCATTCATTTTTGTGAGAACTGAAGTTCATGTGGCAGCCACATGTTTAAACTATCCATTCAGAGCCTTCCAAGCTTGATCAAAGATCCTTAGAAGAACAGAGTTTGTAAATGTACAATAATGGGGTTAATTCTTCTGAATGCCAGATTCATTCTCATCTGTTGGCATTTCTACTGGAATAGCTTCTTCAAATATTTTAACAATTCAAACACCCATGATTTCATTTATGTGAACACTCCTCCCATCCATCAATGCATCATTAAAGCAAGGTGTGTTATGTGCCAGGTAGTATGCTATTAATGGAAAAATGAAATTGACTAGCCTTAAAGAGCTTACAATTTCTCTAGATTTATACATACATATATATATGTATATATATATATATATATATATATATATATATATATATAAAGAGAGAGAGAGAGAAAATATATAGAATTATAAGTAGAAACATAAATATAGGAATAAAGAGAAATATTTCTATAAATAGAAATAAAGAGAAAATGGATATAAAGAATATAAAGAAAATAAATACAAACTAGTTAGGGAGGAAAGCTCTAGCTTTTGGGGGACCATAAAAAGTTTTATGTAGAAAGCAGTGCATGAATGGAGTTTGGAAGGAGAAGGGATACAAGTGAAGAGCAAGAATATTTCAGAAATAAAGGAGAAACAATGCAAATGCTTAGGAAAAGAAGTTGGAGTGTTGTATGTGAGGCACAGAGAAAAGTTTTCTTTGGCTGAATCACAGATTTACCAGAAAAGGAGTAATGGCCAATGTGGTTAAAAGTTGGAGTGGAATAAGGTTGTTTAAAAGACAGGTAGACAGTTTTAGACTTGATCCTAGAAAAAGTAGTCACAGAAGTTTATTGGAAATAAATGGTCAGACCTATGCTAAAGGAAAATCAATTTGGCAGCAGCATTTTACAGTTAAAGAAGCTGAGACCCAGAGAAAGAAAATTAGAACTACAACGAACCACAGAAGCTACCTGATCCAATGCCCCCTATTCACAGATGAGGAAACAAGGCTTGAGAATATTTAGTGAGTTGCTTTTAAAGTCACACAGATATGAGTGTTAGAGTAATCCTTGATGGAGCACTCAATTACTCACAGGGCAAAGCGATTTGTTTCCCAACCCATCTCCCCAGTTGTCCCCCATCCTTTGTAGAGAAATGAAATCAAAAGAAAAGATTCCACAGACTTGTATAATAATTGTCCTCCTGTTTTGCATTCTGGCCTTCTGCTCTAAGACTTCTTTCCCCAGGGGAATTGGGTAGTTTTGGTTAACAAAGGCCTACTGACGCCAGAATTAATTATAACCAGTAATTGCTAGGCCCATATATTCTGCTCTCCAAAGACAATTTGAGCCTCCTCTTTCCAGCAAGCTACTGAACTCACAGAGCAGCATCCCCAGCTATAATCTGCTACCTTACCCAGATCGATTCAGCCTTGACATTGACATTTTGCTGAGGAAGTCATTGTATCAATGAAAATATTTCCTCTCCATTGGGTGAATGGTTTATCCCTGGATTGTGACAAAGAAAGGGAGCATGAATAGAGACTCCAAACAGCTCTTAGTGTGTGTCTGCTCACTGTTTTTTAAAATGTAAATATTGTTTGGGAAAGAATTAATTATTTGTGTTCATGAGGATAAATGTTCTTTTGCTTTATCGGAAAGTATATTCAGGCTACTTATTCACAATTTTTAAGCCTCCCAGAGCTCTTGCCCTTGAAACACTGACAGTGATCTATGAGCTATTGTTGGTGTCTGCATGCCTGGAAAATGGAAAATGAAGATTAAAATTACTCCATAGCTTCATTCTCCAAAGCCCGCTCAGGGGTCTCCATTTTGAATCAATAGCTATGTTTATTACATACCTACCATGTTCAAAGGACTGGGCTTAGTACTTGGGGATATGACTGCAGATAAGGGACAGCGTCTGCCCTCAAGGAGCCTCCAATCTAAGGGAGTCCCTCTACACCTCATGTCAGTGCCCTATGCCTTCAGAAATGTCCAAGAATGAAGCAAATAGTCTTTTTCAACACTTGAGTAAGTGGAAGCAAGGAAGACTTCCAACACAGTGGGTACAGTCCTGTGATAAAATATGGGAAGACACCCAGAAGAGTTAAGAATGAGAGGCCATGGATACCACATGATCTACATTATTGGAGGCAATCATAACCTCATGCGATCACAAATCCATTGGATTAACAAATAGAGGAGTGGGAATATTGCCAGATTAGGAAATTAGGAAGACTTCAATTTCAATACCACCTTAGAACGTGGAACCAGGTAACTGGGAAAATGATGGCATCTCCTTAAACATTCTTACCAAACAGTAAAAATATTCTTCTTGGAATAAGCATTGTCTAACTATTTCTAATTATCAAAACCACTTACATTTTTAGATTGATAACGTTCTAACCTCGAATAATCATTTCTCCCTGCCTCTTTTTCTCCCTTTGTTTTCTTCCTCCCCTTCCTTCCTACTTTTTTTCCCTTCCTTCCTTTCTTCCCTACTTTCCTCTCTCCCTTTCTTCCTTTTTTCTTTCTTCCTTTCTCTCTTCTTTCTTCTTTCCTATTTTTCTTTCTTCCTTTCTCTCTTCTTTCTTCTTTCCTATTTTTCTTTCTTTCTTCTTTCTCTTCCTCTCTTTCTTTCTCTCTCTCTTCTTTCCTTTCCTTTCCTTTCCTTTCCTTTCCTTTCCTTTCCTTTCCTTTCCTTTCCTTTCCTTTCCTTTCCTTTCCTTTCCTTTCCTTTCCTTTCCTTTCCTTTCCTTTCCTTTCCTTTCCTTTTCCTTCCTTTCCTTTCCTTTCCTTTCCTTTCCTTTCCTTCCTTTCCTTTCCTTTCTTCAATCATCCATCCATTTATTTAATCATTTATTCTCTTATTTGTTTGTTTTCATTGAAATAATATATTATCCAATTTAGGCTATTCCCCTTGTTCTGCTATCTCTCCCTTTCAGGGTTGCTGAATAGAAAGACTATTGGACTAGGAATCAGGAGATGAAGATTCATTCAATCATAATACCTAATGTATATAAGGCATTGTGCTGAACACCAGAGTCACAAAGATTTTTAAAAAGACATCTGTGTCCTTGGCTTTAAGAGCTCTATAATTTAATCAGTTCTAACCCAGATTCTGTCCTCTCAGGTATACCAAGAGAAAATCACTTTGACACTCTGAGACTCAGTTTCTGCTCCTGTAAAATAAGACATAGGACTGATTGACCTTTAAGGTGTCTTCCAACTATAACATACATTGTGTTCTGTGTCCCTCCCAGGCTTAATTTTATGTCTCTGTGACTCATTTATTCCAAAGCAGGAGGGCTTTGTTGCATTTGTTATGCTTGGGTTAAATTACCACCTGTTTCCCAAAGAGAAAAAAGGGTGTGTGTGTGTGTGTGTGTGTGTGTGTGTGTGTGTGTGTGTGTGTGTGTGTGTGTGTCTGTCTGTCTGACAAAAACAGAGACAGAGACAAACACCCACAGAGATATGGAGAGAGGAAGACAGAGAGATAGCAAGCAATAGAGAGAGAGACAGACAGACAGACAGACAGAGAGACAGAGAGAGAGAGGAGAGACAGACAAACAGAACCATATTGGGACATGTTACCGACATTACTAGTTTTATAGAGCTGAGACCAGACGATCAGGGAAGAGAAGTATCCTTCTCTGAGCCACAGAAGATAGCATCACAAAGCTGAACATTGATATTTTCTCTCAATTTTTAGTCTCATCTTCCTTCCATGAAACAGTGATGACTATTTCCTTTTACTGGAGAAATCTAGAGGAAGGCTTTGTTTATTATAAAAACAAGTACAACCAAATCCTGGAGCCTAACTTGGTCAAGACATACATAACAGCCCTTGAATCTATGGCCCTTTTGACAGCCCAACAACATAGAGGCAGCTGCGTGGGCTGGATGGGGAATCAGGAGGACTCAAGCTGGAATCCTGACTCAGACACTTGCTAGCCAGCTGTGTGACCCTGGGAAAGTCGTTTAACCTTCCTGCCTCAATTTCCTCATCTGTAAAATGGGAAAGTGAAAGTATCAACCATCAACTTGGGTTGTTATAAATGTCAAATGATTGATAGATGATAGATAGATAGATATACACACATCTATACATATACACATTTGTTATTTACATATATATATGTATATATATATATATACTCATTTTTATATATGCATATTTATATCCATATACATCAATATATATACACACATACATATAGAATACAGCATTTTACATGTATACGTGTATATAATTATATGTGTAAAATACGATGCTCAATATATATACAAATATGCATAGAATTTTATGTATATATGTATATATGCATATAAATATATACATGCATGTATATATACATATAAAATATGTTATGCAAACCATAAAATACTCTACAAATGCATACTATTAGTCATAATAGGAAGACTGGATTTGAATCCTGTCACTAACTTTGAGACCTTGAACAAATCAGTAACCTCAGTCTGCTTCAGTTTCTTTATCTATAAAATGAGAACCATAATAATACTGATCTCATAGGGATGTTCTAAGGATGAATATGAGCCATTTGCAAGGTGTTTGGCACACCTTAAAGCATTTAAGTAAATATGGTGTAGTAGAATCCAGAAGAGTCAGCCAAATGGGTAAAGCCATTTACCCATTTATATATAAGTATATATATATATATATATATATATATATATATATATATATATATATATATATATATAAGTATATATACATATATACGTATATATATATATATGTATATATATACATATATATACGTATATATATGTATATATATGTATATATATATACATATATATATATACGTATATATGTATATATACTTATATATATATATATATATATATATATATATATATATATATATATATATAAAGAGTCAAATTATTCAATGCATTTTCTTTTGCCTTTTCTGTTCTGTAGGTATTCTCCCCTGGGTATTGCCTGCCTCATTTGTGGAAAAATCATCGCCATCAAGGACTTGGAAGTGGTCGCCAGGCAACTGGGGATGTACATGGTCACCGTGATTGTGGGCCTCATCATCCATGGAGGCATCTTCCTCCCTTTGCTTTACTTCGTGGTGACCAGGAAAAACCCTTTCTCCTTTTTTGCTGGTATTTTTCAAGCCTGGATCACAGCCCTGGGCACAGCTTCCAGGTAGAGGATGCAAGAAATCATTTCTCTCTCTTCCTCTATCTCTTTCCCTGACTCTATGTCACTGGCTTCTTTTGTCATAAAGACCAGAGTTTTTATTAGAGAAGAATAGCTTTGAAAAAAGAATGTGATTGAGCAAGGATTCCAACCAAGGGCCTCTGATTATTCTAAGAGATTGTACCAATATGTCAAGTGTTTATGAGTTCATTTAGTATAAGAATTTTCTCCCTTATTGATAAAAATCTAAATCATGGAATTTTAAAGTTGGAAGAGATCTTAGTGACTATCAAATTCCACCCAAATGCAACCAATCCCATTTGTAACTTAGTAAAGGATCTGAGATACTCTCCTGGGACTCTGATAGTTTATGTGACTTACCCATGAATCTCACTGCTAGTAAGAATTAGAGACAAGATTCAGACTTGGGTCTTCCTGACATCAAATCCTACACTCTGCACACTGCCTTGCTGCTTTTCTAATACATGTTTCTAGGAACTGTTCATTAGAAAGAAATGAATCCTAATAGTTCTTTGCTAATATTTTATATAATATAACATTATGATATGTCCATACTCAATTCATACCAAGATTTCTAAATGAAATTGTAACAGTCACTTAGACTACTTGGTTTCCCCATAGAAATCCCCCCTTTCTCTCCCCCCCTCTCTCTGTCTCTGTCTCACTTTCTATCTCTCTGGCTCTTTTTTCCTTCTCTCTCTCTCTCTCTCTCACTCTTTCTCTCTCTCTCTCTCTCTCTCTCTCTCTCTCTCTCTGTCTCTCTTTCTCTCTCTCTCTCTGTCTCTCTCTCTCTCTCTCTCTCTGTCTCTCTCTGTCTCTCTCTGTCTCTGTCTCTGTCTCTGTCTCTCTCCTTCCCCCCCTTTCTTTCTCTCTCTCTGTCTCTCTCTGTCTCTCTGTCTCTCTCTCTGTCTGTGTCTGTGTCTGTCTGTCTGTCTGTCTGTCTGTCTGTCTGTCTGTCTCTCTCTCTCTCTCTGTCTCTCTCCTTCCCCTCCCCTCTCTCTGTCTCTCTCTGTCTCTCTCTCTGTCTCTCTCTCTGTCTCTCTCCTTCCCCTCCCCTCTCTCTGTCTCTCTCTGTCTCTCTCTCTGTCTCTCTCTCTCTGTCTCTCTCTCTCTCTGTCTCTCTCTCTCTCTGTCTCTCTCTCTCTTTATCTCTCTCTCTCTTCTCTCTCTCTCTTTATCTCTCTCTGTTTTTCTGTCTCTCTCTCTGTCTCTCTCCTTCCCCCCCCTCTCTCTGTCTCTCTCTCTGTCTCTCTCTCTGTCTCTCTCTCTCTCTCTGTCTCTCTCTGTCTCTCTCTCTCTCTCTCTCTCTCTCTCTCTCTCTTTATCTCTCTCTCTCTTCTCTCTCTCTCTCTTTATCTCTCTCTGTTTTTCTGTCTCTCTCTCTGTTTCTCTCTGTGTGTGTTTCTCTCTTTTCTGTCTCTCTTTCTTTCTCTTCCTGTCTCTTTCTCTGTCTCTCTCTCTCTCTCTCTGTGTCTCTCTGGCTCTATCTCACTTTATCTCCCTCTTCTCTTTGTCTCTCTCTTTCTATTTCAGTCTCTTTGTGTGTTTCTGTCTCTCTCTTTGTCTCTGTCTCTGTCTTTCATTTTATCTCCTTTTCAATTTTTAAAAAATTAAAAAATAAAATAAAAAACATCAAAAAGATAAGATTGTTTCAGCATTGAACATCAACAAACTATACTTTCTTAGAAATGATTTATATTTAAAATAATTGTGTAGCAGCCTTCTTTTATATACTATCAATAATAATGACCACTCTTCCTAGCCAATAACTTCACTTTTAGTTTAGGTTAGAGATACACAGACACACACACATACATGTATACATTTATATTTACATATATGTGTGTATACATATACACATTTATATATATAGATGCATATCTTTATCTATATACATCAATATATACATACAGAATATAGTATTTTACATATATAGGTGTATATAATTATATGTATAAAATGCTATGCTCAATATATATGTACAAATATGCATAAAATTTTACCTATATATGTGTGTATATATACATATAAAATCAGTTATGCAAACCATAAAGTTCTATATAAATACTTACTATTGGTAATAGTAGGAAGACCTGATTTGAATCCTGTCACTAAGAGATTCACATTGTGTAAAGAAATCATAGGTTGCTACTCATATCTAATTATATATTTAAAACTACCCCATACTTTTGATTGATTGGTTGATTCCAAAAGAGGAACCATAAGACCTAATGAAAGTGTTTCCTTATGTGAGTTTAGATGGGTTATATGGATTGGATGTTTTGTTTTTATTCACTTTATTATTATTACTATTTTAAGGCTTTTTAATATTTATTTAACATTAATGTTTAAAGCACAGATTTTATTCTTTTTTGTTTAGTTCCAAATTATCCTTCTCTCTCTCCCTTCCCCATCCAATGAAAAGGCAAGAAAAAACAAAACCAACTACATTTCTCATTTGTTTTAAATATCTTTGGTGAATATGTTGTTTTTCTTTTCCCCTTTGCATTATTTCATGAACCTTTCCATACTGAGTTTTTGTATTCTTCATGTGTGCTGGTTTTCATTACATTATAAAATTCCATTGCGTTGAAGTTCCCCAATTTATTTAAACATTCTCCTGCTGCTGGACTTTTCTATTGGTTTCCAGGATTTTGCAATTATGAATAACACCGCCGTGAAAATCTTTGAACAGACAGTTTTCCTTTGCTGTTTTGGCTAATGCTGTCAGAGACAACAATGGAATTACTGGGTCATGTTCCCATAAAAAAAAGGCTTACAAAAGCCTGTCATGAAACATTATTTGTCTCAACTCTAAAACCCCCCAAATTCATCTTTTTGGAAAATGCCCTGTTAGGAAGGCCCCCTTGCTTTGAATTTCTGGAGAGTGATTCTTCCAAAGTAGGAGAAGAGATTCTGAGTATATAAGGAATATTTAAAGGACTCACACACTTTAAAGGAGACAAATCAGAATCCATTAGCTAGTTTGCCTCCTGATGGGCTCTTTGAACTCCATGTGAACTTCCAATTTGCAGCCAGAACAAGTTTCTCATGGGTAGACGTGACATTAATAGAGATGCTCTTCCTTCATTTACCAGACAAGCCTGATATAGAAGAAATCTAAGAGAGCTCTCAGGGACCAAAGGAAAGAAATCTGCCAATCCTTTCATGAGTTGGATTTTGCATTTTCAATCACCACTGGTTTCCAAAATGGCCTGATTCTGATTTTATCTTAACAAATCCATGGAAGGGAAATCAATAAAATTTAATATCAGAGAAAATAAAAGTTTGCAGGAGAACATGGGAAATTGTCCATATGACCTAGATCCATGCTGTAAGTTGCAAAAGAATCTTAGAACCTTTCCCCCCTTCCATTTCTTTCTGGACCATGGAACTTCCAATGTGCCTTAATGTCTCTAATCATAAAAATTCCAGCTATACCTATGAAAGAAAATTAGCAGCTCCAAGGAACTATCTTTTGGTTAATTATTACTTTGATCTACAAATCCCAGAGTCATTTCTCGCTCCTTTCTCTGGTATTACTTTTGGGCATTAAAAATGATTCATCACTATTAATGTTATCATCATCATCATAGTTGTGATTGATAGACTCCTTTAAGAGATATAAAGCACTTTATCTAAAAGAAGGGAAGGATTTTCTAGATGTGTAGATTGAGGTTCAAAGACATTAAAAGACCTCTGAAGAGTTAGAATTGTATGACATCTTCCCTTGAATAAGTCATATCATCTTTGTGGACCTCAGTTTCCTTTTCTGTAAAAATGAAGTTGTTCTAGATGGCCTTTGAGATCCCTTATACCTCCAGATCTATGATGCAAACATATCCTATGCTAGAGTAGACTTAGAAAGGATTGTAGAGACCCTTGAGTCTAATATCCTTATTTGTACAAAGGAGAAAACTGAGATCCAGAGTGATGGAAATAGACAAATAGTAAATGTCAAATTATTTTTTCTTAAAATTGGTATTTGGCTAATTTCCTTGGGGAAAACTACTGTCACGAATTGTGTGCTAAGGATCAACCCATTGGTATTTAACCATCAGAGTCATAGGGGAAAGGATCAAGTCTTTAGACAGTCTCATCAGTGTTCTTTGTGCCTCAGCAGCTTATGTACTATATCAAGAAATCAAGTATGGTTGATTGGTTTTTCTCAATGAGCACACACATGCTACTAGACTGTTTTGCAGGAAGAAAGCCAGAAGAATGAAGACCCAGAAATGACCTCCCAAAATTGTTGTTGTCAAATGTCACGGGGAGAGATAAAAACCCAACAACGTGAAGACATTAGCAACATGGGGACCCTGCTATGGGGGCAGTTGGTTGGTGGTCTGTTTTTTGACTTGCAGCAGAAACTGGAATGGTAAAGAGCTTTAGCTGCTCTATATACAGGAGCCGGATGTGTTTTACCTTGAAGGGAAGATAGGAGATTCAGGATAGCTGACTCTAATTATGAGAAGCACCGTCTAGTAGATGAAGTCGCGGACTCACTCCCATTGGTCCCACAGGACTCAGAACCAAGAGTAATTAATAGGATTGGCAAAGAAATAAATTTAGATTGGATGTCAGAGAAAAAAGTTGCTTCTCATTAGCATTCTTCAGAGGTGAAATGGGCTTCCTTAGGAGGCTTGGACCCATTGTGGAGGTCTTCAAGCACAAGCTGGAGGCCTGTTTTTTGGATATGCTGTAGAACAACTTTCAGTAAGGAGGGGTATGGATATATGACCTTGGATTATTCTGAAATTTTATAAACTCACACAAGCCTTCAATGCAGGAAAGAGCTAAAGACATCCAAATAACCATTTGGAATGATTTTTCTTTTCTTTCTTCTCTCAATTAAATTTACCCTGTACAAAGATGAGCTCTTGCTTCTTTACTCCCTCATTTGCCAAAGTCTATTGAATCATCGAATAGCCCTTGGGTGACACTATGTACCAGTGAGTGAAGTAATGAGAATTAATGGACACCAATGAGTCTTGAGTGGCCTGAGGCTTATATATTTCCAAGATCTCAGTGCTATGAGGCCATCTCTGGATAGTCATTCTGCATGATTGCATTTAGCTCTTACCTGATGGATTGTGTGTGTTTATATGTGTAGTTGGGGGGGGGGCGGAAAATGAAGAAATAAAACATAATATCTCATTAAAATAGCAAGAGGCAGGTAGAAGAAAATTATCTTAATCCTAATTAGGCCAGGCCTCAAGAATAAGGCCTCCCTTTATGAGATAGCTCTAAGTAGGCTTTTATAGCATCTAAAGCAAAAATAGATAGAAATAGAGTGACTCCTGAGACCCTTGCCTGGGCATAAGAAGTCAGAGAAGTGGTAAGTACTCCCAACTGGTTTTGCAGATGCATTAAGACCAACTACTATATTATCCCAGAATCATCAATGTGGAATAAGAGGGACTCAGAGACAATTTAGCCCAGCTCTCTCATTTTATAGATAAAGGGATGTAAACTAGAAAAGTCATGTGACTTGCCAACATCTTAAGCAATGGCTATAAAATTTAAATCCAAGCTCATCAACTTTAATGCTGGTGCTTTCCCCATTGCCTTCCTGAGAACCATCCTTCATCTTCCTTAAGGATGCAGTGATTTGTCCTAAATCTTAGTATAGGAAAAGATCACAGTGTCCAACCTACAATAGATAAGATGCTCTTATAATACATCCATCACACCATCATCCAGTACTTATTTGAAGACTTCCAGCAAGAGGCATTCGCATTGGATCAGCTTTAATTCTTAAAGTTGTCATTAAAAAATCTCTGGAGTTCAGAACTGGAAAGGACCTTTGAAGTGCAGCCCATTCCCTCCAAAAGCATCTGCACTTCAGTGGGTCAGAAAAGTGGTCATCCAACTCATGTCTGAAGACCTTGTGAACAGCTGCAGTTGTTTATGAATTCTTTTATTAAACCCAAATCTGCCTCTTTGGAACTCACACTCATTGCTCCTAGTTTTACCCTCTGGGACCAAGCAGAAGCCTTATCTTCTTTGCCCTCTCTCATCTTTCTGGTGGCCTAAGTCCAAATACACTGAATGTTGGAAGAGAAAAATATACTACTCAAAAAGACAGTGCAGCGTAATGGAGAGAGCACCGGACTGAAAATGAGGAACTGAGTTCCACTCTTAACTCTTCTACTTGGGACAAATGCGCATTTCTATGCCTCAGTTTACTAATTTGGAAAATTCAGGGCCTAAATTAGGCAACCTTCAAGATAAACATTCTATTTCTAAATCTGTGAGCCAAGGCCACAATCCCTTTGAGCCTCAATTTCCTTGTCCATATATGTTAGACCTCATAGGTCCTTGAAGAGTTCAAATACGTATGAAATATTTTTTAGTACCACATAAATGTTGATGATTATTTTTCACCTGATAGCAGAGAACCAGTATGACATAATAAGCAGCTGTACCTCGGATACATGTTGGTTGTATGACTATCAGCGAGTCACTGAAACTCTCAATGCCTCAGACAATTCTCTCAGACAGGAATCGTGTGTCCTGGACTCCTTTGATATTCTGGTCATAATCCTTTATGAAGCCCTTCTCAGAATAATGGTTTTAAATGCATGAAATAAACTATACTGTATTAAAAGGGAAAGCAATTATATTGAAATACAGTTGTCAACATATGCTTATATTTTTTTATATTTTAAAAATTTATCAAATATATTCACATATTTTATAAATATGTTTATACATTTAAGATATGCATATATGAACACAATATATAAGCATTTATGTATATAGTAAAAAATTAAAACATTTTTATGTTATAAATATATTTATATGCACATATGAATATATAAACATAATTTATAAATATGTGTACATATATCACAAATATTTGATATATGTATACAATATATTTAATATATGTACATATAAATGTAATAAACATATTTATATACATATTTTTATAAATATTTTATCTTTTATATATATATGTATATTTTAGTTCACAGACCCTAGATTAAGAACCTCTTAATCTTGAGATCTCTGCAAAACTATGAGTTATAAATCAAGTGCTTTTCTGCATCAATAGAAGGAGGTTTTAGTTTTCTTTTTTTTTAATTGGGAGTTCCCTATATATCCCGATGAAATCACAGATCCAGTCCCTCTGAGGCTCTGTTTAACAGAAACAAACAAAAGAAATGTTAGGGTTTTGCCAATTTATTTTGTCCCCATATGGGATTTTTTTTCTTTCTTGGTCATATATTCATTAAAATACCAGGCAAGTCCTAAAAGCAGATAACAATGGTGTTCCGAGGCAAAGCATGGCCCCAGCCACCTGCACTGTTTTCCATGTAATTTGTACTTGGAGACATTTCCTATGTCATTCCCCAATTTCCATCCATATGGGAATGCTCTTCCTGGCCCCTGGAAACCTTTAGTAACACAGTAAAACATTTGGTAATACGAAGTTTCTATTTAAGGGATTTGTCCAAGAGCTCTCAGGAATCTTCATTTGCCCAAATGGGTCATGAAATCATAGTCTCAGCTCTGGGAGGGGAGGCTGTGAAGTCATGCCATTGTGTGTATGCGGAGAGATCTAGATCACATGCTTCAGTGATGGATGACCTAAGAGAGTCTGAGGAGTCAGTCTAAGCCCATTAGCCCACTGAAATAGGGAGTTGAATCATTTTCACGTTCTCCCAGTGTGCTCCTGCTCTCCCAGCTTATGTACTCATGTACACATCCTTATCCAGTGTCCTCAGCATCTCAACGGCCAGTTCTGGGGCTCCTCCCAAAGCCTGGGATTGAACTTTTCTATCGTTCCCATGGAACATACATAACCTTTCTACCCCGGTCACTATAAAAATCTTCCTGAGTCCATGCAGATTCTCTCCTGATCCAAAGTCAATGTAGTCCAATTAAGTCAGGCAAACATTTAATTTTGAAACAAAAGAGGCTTTAGTTGTGCTTCAAAATGCTACCAGATACGATGGTCCAGGTGGGTATGTGCATTCTGGGAGAAAGGGATTAAACTCCACACCAGGAAACTGAATCACTTCCATTTGAATTGTCTTAGGAGGACTCTGAAGATCACTTAGCAGGATAACAGACACTGAGCATCTTTCTTGAACTAAACTGCCAAGCATTCCAATTCTTCTGCCAAGAGCACAACTGAGTTGGGCTGGCCACATTGTTCAATTGCCAAATATATGCTTGTCGAAAGGATAATTTTATGGAGAGCTCACATATGGCAAGTTCTCACAAGGTGGTCAAAAAAAGTGATATAAGGACACTCTCAAAGTCTCTCTTAAGAACTTTAGAACTGATTCTATGACATGACAGACATTGGCACAGGACTGCCCGGTATGGTGTGCCCTCATTAGAACAGGTGCTCTGTGAGTAAAGCAGAATTGCATTAGCTCAAAAGAAATCCAAGCCATACAAAGTTAAAGAGTCCACCCCAAATGTTCATAGAGACTATTTGTGTCCAACCCGTGGCAGAGCATTCTGAGCTTGCATTGATCTGATTGGCCACAGTTGGACACACTGTGGCTCGACTGTAACATAGTGCTGTCATTTTGATCCTCTTCGAGAACAAAGAACAACAATCAGACATAAGAAATGAAAATTCAAACCAACCAGAAACATTTTTCATTTCTGGTAGCTAATATGTTAAAGTTTTAATTAAATTTTAGACTTGCTCCTGCTGTTTAATTTATCACTTGATCCTTCAAACACAGCATGTGACTTCAAGAATGAAAATAAAAAAGCCAACGTGGAAACAATAGACTCAAAAGATCCAGATTCAGATTCTGAATTTGCCATTCACTGACTTACCTGTGTGATCATGGAAAAGTCATTTAGTTTCTTTGGGCCTCAATTACCTCATCTACAAAATAAAGGAATTAGATTAGATGATCTTGTTGACTGACTGACTGATCTGTAAGATACCTTCAATAACTAAAACTGCTTCCTCATCCCATTTTCTTAAAGGGTTTTATAATATGTGCCTCTCTCTCTTTCTATGTTTGTCTTAGTGCCGGTACATTGCCTGTCACTTTTCGGTGCCTAGAAGAAAATCTGGGGATTGATAAGCGTGTGACCAGATTTGTTCTACCAGTTGGAGCAACCATTAACATGGATGGGACTGCACTATACGAAGCTGTGGCTGCCATCTTTATTGCCCAGATGAATGGGGTGGTCCTGGATGGTGGACAGATTGTAACTGTGAGGTGGGTAGTTTGTTATGGAAAATGTTTTTTTTTTTTTCCCTTTGGCATTAACTTCTTTCTTTGGAGTAATTAATACCTGTAAGGCTCCTTTACTAGGAGAGAAACAGAAATTAAATTTTCCTAACTATGATCTGTAATATCCAAGACTGAAAATACAAGACTGAAATGGGGAATAAGGGCCAAAAGCATCAAGGCATTACCAAGGAGTTATGGCAGGGATGATGAAATACAAAAGGAAAAAGTTATAGGAACCTTAAGATGATTAATTCAATAACTCTTTATTAAGCAAGATACAAGATACTTTGGTTGGTGACAAAGATGCACACAGGAAGGACCAATGATTTTGTCAACAGAGGTAATTCCTTACATCAAATCAATAACAAGCTTTCTAGAACTCGTTGTGGGACCCTGAAAAAGTCTTAATTTTGTTTGCTTTAGTTTTCTGAGCTATAAAATAAAAAGGAAATGGCAAGCCACTCTAGTATCTTTGCCAAGGAAACCCCTAATAGAATCACAGAGTCCTACACAACTGAAATGATTGAAAAGCAAGCAATAACAAAATATTAAATTACCCTGGGGGTTCACAGCACATTTTTTACTGTTGCTATTGAAAGCAGTTTTTAGAACAAAAAAAATTGGGGAGTCACTAAATTATACTATGCTAATTCTCAGATATATTTGACAAGGTCATTTTAAGAATTATTGCCTTTAAACTTAAAGATTGTCCAGCAATACTTCTGACTTTTGTTCTAGATGTTAGTTCATTGAAGATTTTCTAAACTCTTGTGCCATAAGATTTTTTTTATTAATTTTATAATTATAACATTTTTGACAGTACATATGCATGGGTAATTTTTTTTACAACATTATCCCTTGTACTCCCTTCTGTTCCGAATTTTTCCCCTCCTTCCCTCCACCCCCTCCCCTAGATGGCAGGCATTCCCATACATATTAAATATGTTAGAGTATATCCTAGGTACAATATATATGTGCAGAACCAAATTTTGTTGTTGTTGCTGCTGCAAAGGAAGAATTGTATTCGGAAGGTAAAAATAACCTGGGGAGGAAAAAAATGCTAACAGTTTACACTCATTTCCCAGTGTTCCTTCTCTGGGTGTAGCTGATTCTGTCCATCATTAATCAATTGGAATTGGATTAGCTCTTCTCTATGTTGAAGAAATCCACTTCCATCAGAATACATCCTCCTACAGTATCATTGTTGAAGTGTATAATGATCTTCTGGTTCTGCTCGTTTCACTTAGCATCAGTTGATGTAAGTCTCTCCAAGCCTCTCTGTATTCCTCCTGTTGGTCATTTCTTACAGAACAATAATATTCCATAACCTTCATATACCACAATTTACCCAACCATTCTCCAATTGATGGGCATCTGTTCATTTTCCAGTTTTTAGCCACTACAGAAAGGGCTGCCACAAACATTTTGGTTGTGCCGTAAGATCAAGGGTCATCTAGAAAATGTAACAGGTTGAAATAGGTGGCCTCTTAAGTTTAAGTGAGTGTGAATGAGGAAAACAGTAGCTAAGCATATGGCATTCACTCCACTGGATAAGCTGACTCAGTTTGGTCTGTGAATTTAAGCACTCAGACATTTTTGAAAACTAACGTCTTCTTGTAGCCTTAAGAACATCATTAGCCATGTTCTCATTCTGTTCCTATTTTCTTCTTATAAATAGAAATGAGCAGCTGGAGTAGGACATTATCCTGGTGGGCCCTCTGGTGAATATCTGGTCACTGGCTTCTCTCAGCCTGTTGGGCAAACCCCAGGAAGTATCAGATGCCTTGACGTTAATCTTTCTTTCTTTCATCTGGCTCTGATTTCCCTCACAGGACTGATGAGTCTCCTTCCTGGCAGCCTTTCAGGATCTGAGGGGTAGTTTTATAAGAGGGTCCTCTTTGAGGAAAAAAAAAGGTCCATCTGGTCAGCTTTTTCTCCAGATCCCTTGGGTCTCATAAATTGGCCTCCATTACTAGACCGTCATAAAACCCTACAATCCCAAGATACTAAATATTGGAAATCATGAAGTCATTACCAAGATGGTGATAATCCTTTCCTTTATTTAAGACATCTTTATGTCATTTGAATGACTAATACAATGGCTGATGCTTCAATTTATTTCAAGATTAATCCAATAGCATACAACAAGAAATAGACCAGATTCTCATGTAACTGGCATATTTCATGTTTAAAAGATGACAGATGTTTTTTGTGGGTTTTTTTTTTTTACCACATCATCATTGCTGCCATCATCATTCTATAGTTTTTATTGAACACTCTCTGACTATGATAGATATTCATTGAATTCTAGAACTGGAGATGACCTTGGAGATTATCTAGCCACTTTCTTCTACCTATTCCCATCATCCCTTTTGTCCAAGAGCAAACTGAAGCTTGGGAGGTTCTGTATCTTACCTAGGGACATTTGACTACCAAATGCCAGAACAAGAATATGAACCATGGGGTAGCAAAAGTGAACCAAAATTTTGCACTTTTATAAAATTTAATAATTTCAGACTATTCAAGCAAAGGAAATTCATAGTCACCCCAAATCCAACCAATTCACTTGACTCTTTAGCTTTCTCTGCTGGATCTATCTTGGCTCTCCTATTGTTCTGCAAAATTGTTTCCATCCTTACTGACTTAAGTCAAAAACCATTTCTTAAGCTCTTTCTATGGTCCAGTCTCTGCTAAATACTAAGAAAACAAAGAAGGAGAAATCATAGTTCTTGGCCTGAAGGCGTCCACAATCTAATGCCAACAACTATGTAAAAATAAGCCACATTTAGGATAAACTAGAAGAAATATCAAAGGGAAGGCACTGGCATTTAGAGAGATAAATAGAAGGTTAACATGAGATCACAAAATCCAGGCTCTGATATTTACTATGTTATTATGGGGAAGTCACTTTATATCTCTAAATTCATTTTCTTCATCTATAAAATGGAGATAAGAATATTTGCTTTATCTACCTCAGGGATGTCCTGAGAAATGGCTTTGTAGGTACTAAAGTATAAAATAAATGTGAGTTATTTATCAAATATGCATATCCTCACAGTAGAATTATATATCAAAGCTCAAAAAAGTAAACAAATTCCAAGACCATCATTTAAATATATAGAGAGATATATGTGTGTAAACCTACACACATATATGTAGATATACATATATGTATATATATGTGTGTGTATGTATATTACACGCATACACAGATAGCTAGAAGGAGAGAGACAGAAACAGAGACAGGCAGACAGACAGAAAAACAGACAAAGAGACAAAGAGAGACAGAGAGAAACAAGACATAGACAAAGACAGAGAGAAAGAGAGACAGTCAGAAAACATATCCAAACAGAGGAGGGAGAGAAAGGGGAGAGAGGAAAAAGGAGAGAGGAAGAGGAAGAGAGGGGGAGGGGGAAAGGGAGAGAGACAGAGATAGAGAGACAGAGAGAGACAGAGACAGAGACAAAGAGACAGAGAGAGAAGACAGAGACAAACAAGACAAAGAGAGCAAAGATAGAAAGAGACAGAGAAGGAAGAGGAGAAAAAAGGAGTAAAGAGGAGAGGAAAAACAGAGAAAGATGAAGAGATAGAGACAGAAAGAGAGGAGAAACAGAGACAAACTGAGAGAGATAGCAAGAAATGGAGAAACAGAGAGCTGAGAGTCAGAGAAAGAGACAGAGACACAGAAAGAAGCATAGTGTAATGGAAAGAATGATAGACACAGTATGAGAGGACTTGGTTTCAAAATCATACTCCATGATATCATCTATGTGACCTTGGACAAGTCTTGCCTTCAGTTTCATCATCTATGTAATAAAGGAGTTGCACTAAATGACATTTTCCCTTCTAACCCTAGATCTGTAATCTTAGTCAGAAACCTCTCTGCATCTCGGTTTCCTCATATATAAAATGGGGAAGTTGAACTAGAAGATCTCTGAGAGATCCCTTCTAGCTAGAGATAATTTTGAGAGAGTTAAACATATCAAAGTAATCTTTCCAATGACTTATCCAATAACTTGTAAAACCCATGTATACTCATTCACTCAAAGAAATCCAATGAGATAATATTTATAAAGTACTTAGCATAATGCAGTTGCTTAATATTAATAAATTCTTGCACCACCTCTCCTTTCTCTTTTTCCCCATATAACATCTTAGGAATGTAAAAAGAAAAAAAAAGGAAACATTTGGGGTGCCACAGACATTCACCTTGGAAACCCTTTACACAGGCTCTAAATCACATCAACTCCACAATCAACGGGACAGATAGCTCCACCTCTACTTTATGATGCAAAGTCCCATAGACCTTGTATTCCAATGTATTCACAAACAAAAATGTTTGAACCTCCTTTGATTCATTGAACTTCCAGTCCTAAAGTGTTCCTTGACCATAATTTATGTTAGCTTACTATTTAAGATAACTTGTGTCAACTGAGGCCCAACTTTGTGATGCTGGGCATGAGTATAGTTTGTGCTCCTCCTTTCTCCTGAAATAAGCATATTTGTAAATCATTTGATAAAGTCCCTGATGTGGATTAGATACTTAGCAAATGCTTGGTCCCTTCCTCCTTTCTCAGACACAGAAATTCCCAGTTAGAGTTCTGGGAACATATAGTGGTTAGAACTGTTCCCAAGCCATAGCAAAAGTCAGAGACTGGGAGGAGGCGTGGGTATATAAACACCTAACTCCACCCCCATGATAATTGCACATTTTAAACACACAGAATTGATGAGCCCAAGCTTAGAGATCAAGAAATAGTGCCCATAAAAGGCTATTTGCTTCCAGGGCAAAAAATGAGGATTAAAGTGACTCATAAGATGAATTGCACTTTTGACAATGGTGAGAGCCAAGACTGTTGGCACTTGGAAAAGAGTCGCCTATTCAGCTTTCTAATCAGGCCCAGTGAAAAGACAAGAGATTTTTCTTTCTTCAGCTTTTAGGTGCTTAAAGGCGGGGTTCAGCTGAGTGAATCTTACCAAGACGTCTGGATCTGAACAACAGTTTTTTAATCTCCTGTGCTCTCCCCGAAGTGACCTTGAAGAATACAAGTCTCTAGACCCAGACATGGGAAAAGTGAGATTTATAGATACAACATCGAAATTGTGCTAGATCTAAGCCTGGTATGCCAAATGCTCCCTAGTAAATAGACCAGCTTAGATGATTTAATTGACCCCTGGACTGTTTTGGTAGCCCTGGAATTTTTTAGCTATTCATAGGGACATCCCCCTATTCAATTCTTGGTAAAGTCAGCTTAAAGTAATTTTTTTTTAATATCACTTTTTTGGAAGTGACATGTTGATTAATGGAAGCTATGGAAGGAAAAAAAAATCCATCTTTTGTGGCTCTTCACAAAGTAGGGAGAATGGCTAGCATCCAGATCTCCCCAGGGGTAATTGGTCTGGAGACTCAGTCTTCCTCTCGTCCAGATGGAGACTTCCACAACAGAGCTGGGTGTGCCCAAAATATTGCTAATTGGAGGCCAATTATGGGAGATGCTAGGAAGAGAGTTCCCCTTCTTAATTCCATATCATTTCTTGTCTGGCTCTTTTAGAATAATGGCTTTTCCATTCTAACCTTGGAATGTCCGAAGTGTCTAGAGTGCTGTCTGCAATTTGCAGGCTCAGTCTTCTTGTTGTTTACAATAATGAGGATGGAAACTCGGCATTCTGGATCCTTATGTTGATGTTGGCTATAGAGTCCTTGGACCTTTGTCACATACTTCAGTATATGTGTCACTGTGAAAAACAATGGGGAGAAGACTTTCCCTGAATTTTCAGAGTTTGGGAGAAGAGCTCAGCAGAATCTAAGTAGACATATTCCTTGGGAATGAATAATAGGGCCTTCCTTTTTTTGGACTGGAGTAGGATTGGAAGGGTCACTGAGTTCAAGCCCTCACTTTACAGATGAGCAAAGTGAGTCACAGAGATGGGATATTGTTTAGGATTATAGGAACATAGATTTATTTAGTTAAAGCTTTTTTATTCTCAAAACATATACATGGATAATTTTTCATCATTGACTCTTACAAAGCCTTGTGTTCCAAATTTTCCTCTCCTTCCTCCCACCCCCTCTCCTAGATGGAAAGTAATCCAATATATGTTAAACATGTTAAAATATATGTTAAATCCAATATATGTAGACATACTTATACAATAATCTTGCTGCATAAGAAAAATCAGATCAAAAAGGAAAAAATGAGAAAGAAAACAAAATGCAAGCAAACAACAACAAAAAAGAGTGAAAATGCTATGTTGTGATTCACACTCAATTCCCACAGTCCTCTCTGGATGCAGATGGCTCTCTTCATCACAAGATCATTGGAACTGGCCTCAGTCATCTCATTGTTAGAAAGAGTCACGTCTATCAGAATTGATCATCATATAATCTTGTTGTTGTCCTGTACAATGATCTAGGAGCATAGATTTAGAGGTAGAAGGGCCTTTCATATTAAATACAACTGAGGCATACAGAGGAAATGATATTTAGGATCATAGATTTTAGAGGAGCTAGTAGCAACCTTAGAGTCAGAAAGAATTAAGGTGCATAATGCATAGAGTCCTGGACTTGGAGTTAAATACATTTGAGCAACTGAACAAGTCATTTAACCTTTGTTTTTCCATTTCTTTATCTGTTCTTGTTTAGTCATTTTTCAGTTGTATCCCATTGGGGTTTTCTGGCAAAAATATAGGAGTGGTTTGCCATTTCCTTCTCTAATTCATTTTACATATGAGGAAACTGAAGGCAAGCTAGGTCAAATGACTTGCTCAAGATCACCCAGCTAGTAAGTGTCTGAGGCTGGATTTGAACTCAGGAAGATGATGGGGTTTTTTGTTTGTTTGTTTGTTTTTTGTCTTTTTGTATTCCAGGCATGGAACTTGATACACTATGGTGCCACTTAGCTGCCCTTCCTTATCTTTAAAATGGAAATAATAATAGTACCTACTTACCATGATTAATGTGATACTTAAATGTTAAAACATGTGTAAAGCACTTTGTCAGCTTTAAAGGTGTAGGTAGGATTCAACATGTGCATAGATTTGTAAATACAAAATAAATATATAATATATTATATATAATAATATATATAAATATATATATATATATATATATATATATATATATATATATAAAATATATAAATGTCAACTCTTCATCAAATCACCACTGTCATTATAATTAGCCATGAATCCCAGCACCTTTCTTTATAAATAAAGTAAAACAGAGAGGAGATATAATAGAACCATAGAATCATAGACTTATTGATATAAAGAATGTCAGAGGCCATTGAGTCTAAACCCCAAACCCCTCATTTCATAAAGGAGGAAATTGAGGCACAAAAAAAGACAAAGTTCACAGTTAGTAAGTGTCTGAATGAGCTGAGATGTGGGATTTGAGCTTGGGTCTCTAGAGCTACACCATTACACCTGGTAACTAGCAAGGGGTCTGGAGAGATGGGGGCAGAAAAAGATGACGTTGAAAGGTTTATCTCCCATGTGCCATCTCTTCTTTGTTTCTATAGCCTCACCGCCACCCTGGCCAGTGTTGGAGCTGCCAGCATCCCCAGTGCTGGATTGGTCACCATGCTTCTCATCCTGACGGCCGTGGGCCTCCCAACACAGGACATCAGTCTGCTTGTTGCTGTTGACTGGCTCTTGTAAGTATGTGCAGATCCCATCATTTTAAAGGATTCTGAGAATTCCACCAGTTACATGTTGAGTTTGGCTGGAGAAACATTTTTTTTATTATTTCTTCCTCTCTGTATTTATTTTGTACTTACGAATCTATGTACACATTGAATCCTACTTACACCATGTAACATGGTGTGCCCTCATCAGAGATATTGTTCTTTATAAGCAAGCAGAACTGAAGTAGCTCAAAAGAAATCCAAGATGTGCAAGTTTAGAGGATTCTTCCCAAATGTCACATGGTTATTTGTTCCCAACCTGTGGCAGAACGTTCTGAGCTCATATTGGTCTGATTAGCCACAGTCCAATCCATTGTACTTTGACTCTAACAAAATGATGCCATTTTTGTCCCTTTCAAGAATGAAAGACAACAACCATCACCTACATCTGACACCTAGTAGGTACTCGGTAAGTGCTAGTTGATTAATTGAAGCTCCTGAGAGTCCCAGAACTTGTAAATTCCTTAAGAGAGATAGTAGGATCATATATAGACCTAGAGCTGCAAGGAACCATTTAGTCTAATCACTTTATTTTATAGATAAAGAAAATGAGATCTAGTATAAAGTTACACAGGTGGCAGGATTGGATTCCCATTGGATTTTTCTGCCTACCCAAGGAATGCAAGCATAGGATCGGTTTGGTTTATGCCCTTGTATCTCTAGCATCTCATACAGTGTTTTGTGCATAGTAAGCACTTGATAAATTACTGAACTGAATTAAGCAACAATGGAAAAGTGGCCTCCCCTCTGGATCTCAGTTTCCTCAATGAGGTGGGTGATCCAAGTGACTTCTAAGGTTCCTGAAGATAAAATGTTACATAAGAGTTTTGTGTACCTTAGAATGTTACAACAATTATTATAGTTGCGACATGGTCCAATACAAAGTGCTCTGACCTTGACCTCAAAGAAAAGTGCTGGACCTGTAGTCAAGAAAACCTAAATAATTTAAATTCAAACTCTGATAAGTTTGATAGCCCCTCACTGTGTGACTTTGAGCAAGTTATTTAATCTCTCTTTTCCTCATCTGTTGGTTGTGGTTATTGAGCTGTTTCAGTCATGTCCAACTCCTCATGACCTCATGGCAAAGATACTGGAAGGATTTTGCCAATTTTTTCTCTATTTCATTTTACAAATGAGGAAACTGAGGCAAATGGAGTTAAGTGATTATACACATAAGTGTCCGAGACCAGAAATAAAGCCAGGTGCTTTATGACTATGATGCCAGCTAGCTGTCCCTCATGTGAATAATAATAACACCTACTTCCCAGGGTTGTTATGGGACATCAAATGAGATATTTGTAAAAAAATTTTTTTGCAAACTCTAAAGTGTTAAACAAAAACAAGTCATTATAACTACTGCCTTGTGACTTTGGGCAAGTCATCTGACTTCCATTAAATTCATTTCCCCATCTATAAAATGAAAGAGCTGGACAAGATGGTGTCCAAAGATCCCTTCCAGCTTGGCACCTTTGCTTCTAGCATGACTTATGATTTTATTTAATTCTTTGGATTCCTCTTAACCATAAGCACTGCTGGGAGATTGGGTCTAAGATACTTGGAAATCCATTTGAAAAAACACAAACATCTGAGTCACATTTCTGAGTCGTCTTTTTTTATGGGTTTAGAAACAGAAGGGAAAGCCACATAAGGAAAGTTGCATTAGAGTAAAGAGTACAGAGGAGATACCTCTCTGGACTTCCTCCCAACCATAGCAGTATCAAAAACTCAGTAGAAAGTCCTTATTCTCTTGTTTCACTTTTGTGTGTGTATACACATCTCTAGGACTGTGCCTGACACAGGTAAACACATTAAAAATACTTATAGATTAATCACAACATGTAAACCAGGAGATCTTAAACTGGGCAGATCTTGCAGATCCATGACTTGGCTGGGAAAAAAACAAAAACAAAAATTGTATTTTCCATTAACCACTAAGTGACAGAATGAGAACTTGAATCCAGCTCCTAGGTTCCCAAATCTACTGATCTTTCCACTTGAAAGATTATAGGGACAGGATCTGTGATTATTAACTTATAAATCTGAGTTAAAATGTGGAGGGAAAATGTGTTTCAACTTATTTGTGAAATTATGATGGAGAAATGGGAAGTAGGTCTGTGACTGGATGGGCAAAGTCAATAGAGATCAGAATGGCTTTTAAACTAGCTTTTCTGGAGTTGTGAGCCCAACCTGAGAAAGGCAGTGAGAGACAGGATACTTGGATTGTACTATGCCTCTCTCACTTCCCACTTGCTCTCTGAGCTTAAAGCAACTTCATTTTTTACTTTTTAAAATATTTTTAATAGCTTTTGATTTTCAAAATATATGCAGATAGTTTTGAACATTCACCTTTGTAAAACCTTGTGTTCCAAATTTTTCTTCCTTTCTTTCCCCCAATCCCTTCTTAGACAGAAAGTAATCTAATATAGGCTCAACATGTGCAGTTCTTTTATATATATTTGCACATTTATCATGCTGCACAAGAAAAATCAGATCAAAAAGAAAAAAGTAAGAAAAAAAAAGCAAGCAAACAACAACAACAAAATGAAAATACTGTGTTGTGATCTACATTTAGTCCCCACAATCTTCTTTTGGATACAGATGGCTCTCCTCCATCACAATTTTATTGGAATTGGTCTGAATCCCTTTATTAATGAAAACAACCACATCCATCAGAATTGATAATCACATAATCTTGTTGATGCTGTTTACAATATTCTCCTGGTTCTGTTTACTTCACTTAGCATCAGTTCATGTCAATCTCTTCACGCCTCTCTGAAATTATCCTGCTGATCATTTCTTATAGAACAAAAATATTCCATAACATGCATTTACTATAACTTATTTATTCAGCCATTCTCCAACTGATGGGCACCTACTTAACTTCCAGTTCTTTGCCACTACAAAAAGGGCTGCTAAACAGTTTTGTACATGTGGGTCCCTTTCCCTCCTTTAAGATCTCTTTGGGATACAAGCTCAGTAGAAACACTGCTGGATTAAAGGGTGTGCATGGTTTGATAGCCCTTTGGGCATAGTTCCAAATTGCTCTCCAGAATGGAACAACTTCATTAAAAAAAATCAATAATATTTTTTTCCAGACACATGCAAAGATAACCCTCAATATTCCATTCATTTTTGAAAGACTTTGTGTTTCAAATCTTTCTCTCCCACTCCAAGACAGCAAGCAATCTAACACAGGCCAAATATGAAGCAATTCCATTTGTAAAAGCATAACAATACCTTTTGTATTTGAAGGTAGGGAACAGATGGAATGCTGATTCTGGAATCCTTGAGGTTTGGATTCTACCTCTACCTATGACACTATCTGCATGACCTTACTTACCCTTATCCTTCCTGGACCTCAGTATACCCATCTGTAAAACTGTGGAAGTGAACTAAATGGTTTCTGAACTCTTAAATCTCAGGAACTCTGTGAGAATCTTTCCAGTTGACACAGGAACCTAGGTAAAGGTAAAAAGGTAAAGGCAAGACGTAGTTATGAAGAAAAAAGGAGACTAATTTTAAGATGGAAGAGAGCATTAGCATTACTGGTGAAATATTCCAGGGGCTTGGAGCTGGGACAGCATTATTTGAATTAGTAACTAGAGTCACATTCTTTCTAGGCAGCATGGAGGGAACATTGGCAGGGGCTTGTAGAGTCTGGACTCAGGGGTTGCTGGGCTCCCTGTCAGTGACCAGAAGGCTATTGTGAAAAAGAGGAACAACTTTCAGAACCAAGGAGTTCAAGAAGGACCTGGTTTCAGACTGAGGCAATTTAAAGGGAAAAGGATAATATAGAGAGGAAAAGGAAAGGATTTTTTTTCCTTTCCCAGGCACGGTTTCCAAGCTTTTATAACACTAGAAATTTTTCAATTTAAAACTAAACAAAACTCTGCAGTGACATTTAATAGTGCCACGTTATTTGCCAACCACTGGAAATGATCCAGCTTTACTCATGTTTGCCAAGCCCTGGAGGCTTTTCAATGGGGCTCAGAAGGTCTGTAAATATCACTGCAAAAGCCCTGACTCCGGAGACTTGAATACAACCCACGTCCCAGGATATACAGAGTGGATAAGACCTCCAAACCTGAATTGAGTCTCAGAAACAAGTATTTGAATGGGAAACTGCTGTTAATGAGTGTGAGTGTGAGTGTGTGTGTATATATTTAACTCTGTGTATATATTTCTTTATCTGTATGGGTGCATGTATACATATGACTCTATGCATGTGCATGTGTGCATATGCATACAGATACACATACATACAAGGAGAAAAAGATAAGCAAAGAGGGGGAAAGAGGGAAGGGAGAGAGAGAGAAGGGAAGAGAGAAAGAAGAGGGAGAGAAAAAGAATAGAGAAGGTGAGACAGAGAAGAGAGATAGAGAGGAAGAGGAAAAAGGGAGAGAAGAGGAAAGGGAGAAAGAGAAGAAAGAAAGACAAACAGGGAGAGAGAAAGAAAGGTAGAGGTAGGGAGGGGAGAGATAGAAGAGAGACAGAAATATTGGTAAACATTTATTATATGTCAGATATATATAATATATAATAAATATGGTATATTATGTATCTATATTATAAGAAATATATATCTATATAGTATATGCAGAATAATAAGTGCCAAATATACAAATATTAAAAAGAAAGGCAGTTCCTACCTCCAAAGAACTTATAATCTAATGGGGAAGACAGTACATAAAAGAAAGCAGAAAATGGATGGGGGGAAACCACCAGTGGCAACAACCCTTTGTTGCTGTTGGTGTGGTGGAAGTCCCTTGTTCTTGAAGAGCACCAATGACATCATGAAGATGATGTCCTGACTTGAGGGTACCTGCCAAAAAGTTGTGGAATTGGGGAGGAATTGTCTGTGTATGTGGAGGAGTCTGTGGAATTTTGCCAAACACAGCAGCTGATGGAAATTGGAGAGTTAGCTAGAAAATTCTGAGGCCTCCCTAAAGGGAAATTTGAGGCGGAGTTTAGTCCTCCACACTCCAGATCTCCACTGGGGGAGAGGGGAGGATGCTCAGGATGCTGAGGAGGTGTGAAATACCAAAGCTCTCTTCATGCTGATGAGATTTTAAGTAATAAGTTCATCCTAGCAGAAGCATGATGTCAACTGGTGGGAAATATATGTATACAGATACTTATACAGATAGATAGATAGATAAATAGATGGATAGATAGATAGATAAATAGATAGATAGATAGATAGATAGATAGATAGACAGATAGATAGACAGACAGACAGACAGACAGACATAGATAGATGATAGATAGATAAATAGATGGATAGATAGATAGATAGATAGATAGATAGATAGATAGATAGATAGATAGATAGATAGATAGACAGGCATAGATAGATGATAGATAGATGATAGATAGATAAATAGATAGCTAGATAGATAGATAGATAGATAGATAGATAGATAGATAGATAGACAGGCATAGATAGATGATAGATAGACAGGCATAGATAGATGATAGATAGATAAATAGATGGATAGATAGATAGATAGATAGATAGACAGGCATAGATAGATGATAGATAGATAGATAGATAGATAGATAGATAGATAGATAGATAGATGGATAGATAGATAACTAGATAGATGATAGATAGATAAATAGATAGATAGATAGATAGATAGATAGATAGATAGATAGATATCCTTCATTAGAGAGTTTAGGATCTCTTGGACAAAATATACTTAGTGAACTCTCTCCTCATTATTAATTATTAATATTCAAGTAAAACTGACAAAATGATCATCAGCAGTGCTGCTGAAGGGTAGAGATGTAGAGGAAAGACCATACTTGGCGTGGGTGACTATCTCAGTATTGGAACCTCCAAGTCTACATCTCATTAGCACCAGATGATGAAAGCATTCTCTTCTTCTCCACTTTTCTTCTTGTCTTCCTGTTGCTCTATGTCCCAGCTTCCCCACAGCTAAGCAAATCACTTACCCTCTACTCTCACCTGAAAGCAAAACAACTTGAGGCAGATAGGCTTATTTCCTCTGTTTTGTGCATGATTGGGAAGATTAATCCATGATAGCTCCTCTGGGACTTACTTTCTGAAGAACAGGATAAAAAAAATCATGGAGAATTAGAGAGCTGGGGGGTGTCAACAGCCATCAATAATCATGTTGTCCAACCCAACAAGTGATTGGCCAGTCTCTGTTGGAAAACTTCCATGGATGAGGAACTCACCATGTTCCTACGCAGCGTTTCAGACACTGGGGCAGCCCTCAATGTTAGAATGACTTTCATGATGTCAATTTGCCTTTTTGCAAGGTACCCATCACTGACCTCTGGGACAAAACCCCCAAGGATAGAGCTCCCTTTCAACTCTAGACTCTCTTATCAGGATCAGGATTTTCAGATGCTACAGATGTTTGCTTGCCAGAGGCATCAATGTTATAACTGTTAGATGGGAAAGTGAGAGTCCATCTTCCTACCCACCTTTCCTTCCTGCCCAGAACTTCCAGCCAGTGGCTCAGCCTGAGTGTCGGTGTTAGAGCCCTCTCTCTGTGTCTTGGCTCCTTGATGAACCCAGATCAACGCAGAAGCATCTCTACTAAATTATTTAAAACTCTCCAAAACTATACTGGTGTGCTTTAATTTCCACCTTCTTTTTTGGCAAGCCAAGCGCATTACATTTTAACCCAAGGGTGTCATTCCTGACTCTATTTGGGAAGTTTAAGATTACTTGGAGAAAAGAAATTCAGAGCCATTCCAGGATCCTGGAATGTCTCTGAAGATTTGCTTCCTAAGGTCAACATATCAGGGCAGGCTTTAGAAAACTATGAGTGATGTCAGCTTTCACTTTCCCAGGCTTTCTCAAGGCCTAAGATCTGGCTTGTTGAGAGAGAGTTTTCATGTGTGAACTAAAATTTTGCAATTGTTACCATTGCTAAAAAAAAGTCCCTAAATTTTTACTTCTGGATAAGTTCAGAGGGCAGTCAAACATTCCCCTTAAAACTTTTTAAATTAGTATTTGCAGAGAAGAGGGTCAGGGACAGTAGTCATCTGCTATCCCTAGGGGTTTTATATAAGGATGGATCATTGTGGGAATTTCATTAGACTATCTTGGGAAGGATGTGGACATTATAGATCTCATAAAAAAAGCTCAGCTTTTACAGAAATCAAGAAGCTTGATATCTTTGTCTCTTTGGCTCACAGGAGAGCAGGGAAGCAAATACTTGGATATCCTTGATTGATTAATGAACTATAAAGAAAAAGCAAGAATTCAATTAAATTCCTCAAATATCTGTTAAGCTCCAATCATGTGCTAGGCACAATGTTAAGAGACCCTTTGCAAAAGTCCCTATCCACAAAGAGCTTACTTTGGGGGAAAATGGCATATGCGCAGATAAGAGAAGAATATATTTAATAAATAAATAAGAAATTTAATAAATAAATAAGAATATATTTTAAAAATATATAAAGTAATTGGGGAGAGTGGGGAGGAAAACCAGTAACAACTGTGGTTATAGAGCAGAGAAGGGAATCAGGAAAGCTGATGACAAGGGGTGCTAAGTGAGTGAGCCATGTGAGGTTCCAAGACAAACACACATAAGGAAGGAAAGCATCCTAAGGATGTAGGACAGAAAAATGGGGGAATATTAGGTGCAGGAAACAGCAACAAAGCCTATATGACTTGAATATGGAATGCATTGAGGGGAATATAATCCTTCAAATATAAACAATCACCTTGAGCTCTCTCTATCTTTCTGTCTCTCTTTTTCTCTCTCTCTCTTTCTGTCTCTGTGTCTCTGTCTCTCTTTTTCTGTGTCTCTGTCTAAATCTCTGATTGTCCTTCTTTGTCTCTTTCTATCTCTGTCTCTCTGTGTATCTCTTTTTCTGTTTCTGTTTCTCTCTGTCTCTGTGTGTGTGTGTCTTTCTCCATCTCTGACTGTCTTTCTGTCTCTGTCTCTCTGTGTGTCTCTTTCTCTGTCTTTGTCTCTCTCCTTTCTCTCTGTGTCTCCATCTCTGATTGTCTTTGTCTGTTTCTATCTGTCTCTCTCTGTGCATCTCTGTCTCTCTGTGTCTCTCCTTTCTCGCTCTGTATCTCTCTTTATCTGCCTCTGTCTTTCTCTTTCTCTGTGTCTGTCTCCATCTCTGACTGTCTTTCTTTCTCTATCTCTTTATCTCTCTGTCTCTGTGTCTCTGTCTCTGTCTCTCTCTGTCTGTCTCTCTCTCTGTCTCTGTCTCTCTGTCTCTGTCTCTGTCTCTCTCTCTCTCTCTCTCTCACACACACACACACACACACACATATACACACAATTTAACAATGATGAATGTAATGACTCACATAAGCTCCACAAGTATGGGGGCAGGCTAGGTAGATAGCATTTCATCTGAAGGAGATCTAAGGCATTTTAGTGCACTACAAGTTCAATATGAGTGTGCTATCTTAACCAAGAAAACTAATAGGCTTATTTAGCACCCAGAAATATGGAGATGATAATCCTACCATTCTCTCTGATCTGTTCTGATCACATCTGGATCATGTGAAGTATGTGGAAACATTAATGAGAATCCAAAGAAAAGGAAAGAGGATGGAGAAGCCCTGAAATTAATGCCAAATGATGCTTCTCAAGGAGTCGGGGATGTCTCCGTGAAGAAGAGAAGACTTATGGAGAGCCAATTATGTATTTTAAGCTCTATAATATAGAAGAAGGAGTAAAATTGAATTCAGCCTTAGAGGGCAGAACTGGGAACAAGAGGTAAAAGTTGAAAAGATACAAATTTAGATTTGATATAAGAAATAAAACAACCTCCCAACAATGAATGCTATCTCAAAGTGAAATAAGTTGCCATGGGAAGTAGTAGATTTCTTCTCTGAGGTCTTTGAGCAAAAGCTGGACAGTTCCTTGTCAGGTGAACTGTAGAAGAATTGGAGTAGACCCTCTTCTAGTCTTGTCACATTCTAAAATTTTATAAAACTAACTGGGAAGATAATTTTCCCTCCTTTTTTAATTGGACACTAGACATTGCATATGGATTGCCTCAAAACAAATTCTGAATTCTAATAAAAGTCGTAATGAAAAGTGTGAGCTCAAAGGAAAGGGAGAAACTATTGGGATTTGGGCTGCAGTGAACATGAAAGTTATATTTAGAATTTAATGAATTGCTCTGGCACTGTTATTTAGTCACCCCAGATACTATCATTCCTATGGCCATGGCAGCTTAAATTCAAGGATCAGATATTCACAGGTCTTAGTGAGAATCATAGAGAATCCAGATACTCTGTCAAGAATAATCGAGCACCAGGTTCCCTGCCATATGTCTACTGGTGATTCCTTGTTTTTAAATATTATTTTAATAGTTTTTATTTACCAGATATATGCATGGGTAATTTTATAATATTGACAACTGCAAAACCTTTTCTTCTAATTTTCCCCCTCTCTCCCCACCAGATGGCAGGTAGATCAATACATGTCAATATGTTAGAGTATAAATTAAAGACAATATGTATACATGTCCATACAGTTGTTTTGCTGTACAAAATGAATCAGACTTTGAAATAGTGTACAATTAGCCTGTGAAGGAAATCCAAAATGCAGGCGGACAAAAACAGAGGGATTGGGAATTCTATGTAGTGGTTCATAGTCATCTCCCAGAGCTCTTTCTCTGGGTGTAGCTGGTTCAGTTCAATTCCCTTTTTTTAAAGAATTTTATAGATGGCTTATCTTTTCAGTGACATTAAAGGGGGAGGGGAAATAATATAGCAGCAGGAGTTTGACATCTGTTTTCTAAATAATGTTGATAACCTAGAGAAAATGTTAACTGTCAGGAGAGGGATTTGTGAAGTCTAATTCCTTATGTTTACAAGTTCTTGCTTTCATCCCTTTCCTTTTTTTTTTCTTTCTTTGTCCACAGAGATAGGATGAGAACTTCTGTCAATGTTGTCGGGGATTCCTTCGGGGCTGGCATTGTCTACCACTTGTCTAAAGCTGAGCTGGACAGCATCGACTCACAACACCGAGGGCATGAAGACATAGAAATGACCAAGACTCAATCAATTTATGATGACATGAAAAACCATAGGGAAAACAACTCAAATCAGTGTGTTTACTCAGCACACAACTCTGTCATAGTAGATGAGTGCAAGGTACCTTACCCATTTCTGGATATTGAGACATGTATCTAACAATGCATGCTCCCTTTCCTTTAAAAAAAATCAACAACCTGCATGTATTATTTTCTAAATTGATTTCCCAAAGATCACAGAGTAACTTAAGTTTCTTCAAGATGCCAAAAATCAAAGTCTAAAATTCAGTCCATTGGTCTTATGTCTACATGATGTAAACCAATGGCTTGGTTTCCCCATACATACTCCCTAATGAGAGCCTTTTTTAAAGCCCTATTTATAAAGCATTTGCTGCTAAATGATGGGGAATGTGAACAAAAAGGTGGCCCGTGCCTCCAGTACTTATTTCTCCCCCCATTATACTTTTAAAATTTGACCAGTTGTTTTTAAGACGTGGTCAAAGTGAGCATTTGGAATCCTAGTTGTTCTTTTAATATTCTATTCATAAACTCAAGATTCAGCCAAAAATATAGGTTGCCCATTCAATTATAGAAGCTTTACCCCATTGCTATATATTGTTCAGTGGGGAGGCATTGAGTAATATCCACTTGCCAAGCCTAATATTAGCACATTCTGGTATGTGAGAGCACAATCATGGTGGCCTCCTTGTTCCCTAAGCATGGAAAAAAAATTTTTTTTCACCAAGAACCACCTTCTTTTTCTTTAGGACAGTATTTTAAAGAAACACAAAATAATACAACTCATGATCAGGTCCATCTTTACCCACCATGTGTTTTTTGTTCCATTGGCCTCACTCATATGGTATTAGGCAGAAACTCAGTTGACTCTGGATGGTCCTTATTGTAATTGATGTCCACTTCTGGGGTCCACGTCCTAATCAGAGCAAAGCAAACTTGAGAAATCCCTGGCAGATGGGCAAGAAATCATCCATGTATTGGAAAAGACTTTTCTGGAACTTGTCAGAGGTCATTCCAAAACTCATTAGAATTCATGGTGCGTTGTTGATGTACCTATTTAGTTGTGGCAACTATCTTCCTCACTTAAGAAGAAACTATGGAACTCCAGTTAGAAGGATTGATAGTGATGTAGAAGTATCTCCATTTTCTTCAGTTCTGCATTTCTGGTTGGCTGATAACAACTCTTTCCTCACTAAGAGCCTGTTTCCAAATAGCCTATATTTTTGGAATCAAGACAAAAACAGTGAAATGTTATAACTGGAGCCAGAGGACTTATATTGAAATTCTAGCACTTACTACCTCTGTGACTTTGAGCCATTCATTTCATCTTTCTGGGCCTCAGACTTCCCCTCTATAAAATAAAAAGAATGAACTAGACCGTCAAGGTCCTTTCAGCTCCAAATCCATTGTTCTATCATTTAATCCCCTCCTTATGTCCTCATGGAGTCAAAGTCAAAGATGGAGCTTGACTTCCTAAAACCACTCAGATGGCTTTGGTTTGGAAGGCTAACAAAGAAGAGTTTGTCTGAGAGACTGAAAAACTTCCTCCAATTAGACAGAAACAGACATATTAAAACAAAAGTGAAACCAAAGAAAGGAATTTTTAGTCAAGCTTCCATTGGCTGAATGTTCTGGGTTTTTCCCCTATTGAAATGTCCATTTACTGCCAAAAAAAAAAAAAGAAAAGAAAAGAAAGAAAACAAAAGGAAGGAAGGAAGGAAGGAAGGAAGGAAGGAAGGAAGGAAGGAAGGAAGGAAGGAAGGAAGGAAGGAAGGAAGGAAGGAAGGAAGGAAGGAAGGAAGGAAGGAAGGAAGGAAGGAAGGAAGGAAGGAAGGAAGAGAAAATACTTCAGGTGAATGAATATTACATTCATTCAACTTAGCAAATCTTCTATTGAGTGCCTCTATCTCTTCTCATTCTCTAGGACTTCATATTTTGATCCTCAAGAATGATTAAAATAAAGTCTCTAACAATTTCTCTTGTTAGCAATACTAACTTTTAACACAATCAAAATAAACCAAGAATGCCAGTCCCTGCAAATACTACTATCAAAACAAGGTTTATGAGCTTCATTAAAAATGACAGATTCTAGGAAAGGGGATCCACATGAGTTTGTACTTGGAATTGGAAGAGATGAGTTCAAATCCTGATTTTGCCATTTATTATATGTGTGATTTTGAGCTAATTGCTCGATTGCTCTGAGTTTCAGTTTCTTCATTTATAAAAGGAAGGTATTAGATGAAGTTACCTTTAAGATCCTTTCCATTTCTAAATCCATGAGATTTATTCTTCTGTCTTTTCTTTTGAGGAAAGACACCAAACACTCTGAATATCTGGGGCTTGATGTGTTTGTGCTCCAACATTTTGAGTGGAATATTGAGAAATTGTTCTATTAGTTTCTGACAGAGGTCTGTATGACCAATCCAGTCCAATCCAACAAGCACTTACTAAGTACTTGTTGTGTGCAGGGAATCAAATTAGGTACAGAGAGTACAAAATTTAAATGAGGAAGAATTTCTGCCCTTAGAAGCTGGAGAACACATTTCAGATAATTATAACTCTTACTTTAGCTAGACAGTTCTATAACTACACTACTCAAATAGTAAGAAGAGTTTTGAACTTGAGTAAGAAAGACCTGAGTTCAAATCTAGAATTCAATAGCTGTAAGACCATGGTCAAATCAATAATCCTCTCTGAATCTTAGTTTATCCATGCCTAAAATAGGCATAAAATGCCAGTACCTTTCATGGGCTTCTTTTGAAGATCCGAGATCATGTATACAAGAAATTTGTAAACTTTAAAACACTATGTACCTGTCGATTATTTAACTTGTTAAGTCAATCATTTGAAGATTCATTATTTAGTTATCTATTGATCTGGTCTCAATTGGTTGTCTTAATGTTTGAGCCAGTAAGATGACTGGAAAAAAAAGATGAACTACTTATGTTCTTAATAACACTCTTAGGTGTTTTTTTTTGGTACAACTCAGTAAATAATATTCCTAAACACTAGTATAATACTTCTAAATAACTGGCATAATGACATTTATATTTATAGAGAGCTTTAAAGTTTGTAAAATATTTTGTAACTATTATCTAATTTTATCCTCACTACTACCCTGGGAGACAAGTACTAGTCTTTTTCTAATTTTACAGATAAGAAAACTGAAGCAGAAAGAGTTTAAATAACTACTTGCGCAAAGTCATGACTAGAAAGTATCTGAGGTTGGATTTCACCTCAGGTCTTCCTGAATTCAGGTCTAGTGCTCCAGCCACTGTCACATTTTAATAGTGCTTTAAAGTTCCCAGGGTGCTTTACATATATTATCTTATTTGAGCATCTTTATGATTTGAGGAGCTAAGTATTGGAGGCTTTATTAGCCCCATTTTTCACATGAAGAAATTGGAACTCAAAGAGATAAATTAGCTTTCCCATGTTCACACAGCAAGTGAATTAAAGACAGGATTTTCACTCAGAACTGAGTTCTAAATTCAGGAGTCTGAAGGGATATTCAACCACTTTTTGCAGAGAAAAAAGTCAGCGCCAATTCACCCTGTGGCATGGTTCCAAAAATTGGGATATGTATGGTGGATTTTCCAGTGAGGGGATATTACCCTCTTCATCTACATTGTTCAAAGCATATTTGCTACTTCCTTTCAAATTTTTCATTCAACCCAACCATTTCCCATGAGATTTCTCAACATTTGCTAAGTGTTTCTTCAATGGCTTCTTATCGACCCCATCAATCTTTTGCCCATCATCATCAGGATATCTTCAGCCTCCCTCCAGATTCATATAACAAGAATGAAGCATTCCAAAGGAGCTCCATTCCTGGTCCTATTTGAAATAGGCTCAACTCATTTCAAGAACAATCTTCCTACCCATCTTGACACCATCTGGTCTTTTCCAGGGCTTCACAGTGTGATTTATCCTTTTGTTCTTGGTCTGACTCATCATTAAAAGTCAACTAGACATATTTAGACTTACATCAAAAAAGACAAGTTTTCTGAGCCAGCCTTGGAAGTCTTGCCCTCTTTCAATCAGTCAATAAGTATTTATTAAGAACCTAAAACATGTCAAGCTTCCTGCTAAGTACTGGAGGTATAACTACAAAGAACAAGACCATTTCCCACCATTCACCAAATGGGAAAACAATTTTGCTGTGACTCTGATCAAAAAAACTAACAAATGCATGATTGTATTGTCTCGGTTTCCTTATGTTAATAATGCATGTGTCTAGCACCAGAGTTTGTAGTTTTGTTAATAGCATTTTCTTTCCCTGCCAAGTGGTCTATCTTTTGTGAGGAGATCCATGTTTGCATGAGCTTTTTGTACTGTTCTGGCATGGGTAAGATGGAATGGGGGCGGAGTGGGATGGCAGAGATGGCATTTCATTTGCTCATTTTGTGAAAAGTTCTTGGTGTTTCCAGCATGTCACCTTTATGCATGCATCTCACTTCCACTTGTTTGAGAAGGTCAAATATGTTTCAAATCCTGGTGCATTTTGTCATGTCTCCATGTCCCAATGCCTCCATAAATCCAGTCTCTCCATCTTGTCGAATATCAATCCTGGGTTTAAGGTTCCCCCATGAAGTTGAGGACAGAAAGATGGAAGGTAAGCTAGGAAAAAATGGACGTTCTTAGGATTGTATAGCTGAAAGATACTCTTCCTTGGTAAAGGTTCAGTTTGTATTGATCTAATCTATTTGGAAATGCAGCTTTTCATTCACTCTCAGGGGAATGTGACCTTATTGAATGTCTCCAATGGAACACTCCATTGGTGTTTGTCCCATTTTAATCAGTGGTATTGATCTAGAATTTCTAGTTCCCCTTCTAAAAGAGGGAGAAGTTCTTTGGTAGAGCCAATCTACCAAAATTTCATTCAGTTTCTCAAAATAGGTGATATATATGTATATGTGTATATATGTATGAATGTATGTCTGGGACAGAGTGGTGTTGTGTACTAAATGCTGAGCTTAAAGACAAAAAGATCTGAGTTCAGTTTCCTACCTCTGTTGCTTACTGTGTGACCTTGGACACAATACTCCATACCTCCAGCTGCCTAGGACATGTCTACTAAATAATAAATGGATTTTGATATACTTGGTTGGAGTGAATTCACACACTGGGAGTTCCATCAATGCTAACATAAAAAAATCACATATGCATCTGTGTATATACTACTATTTATCAGTCCATCCATATATTCATTTAGTTCTCTATCCATCTATCAATCTATCCATCTATCTTTCTATACATCCAACCAATTGGCTAATCTGTCCAGCAAACCTGTTATTTCATTGGTTTCATGAATTCCTTGTTAAGAAACTCCTGACCAATGAAGATTGGTGCCTTTTTTTTGCAACTTACAGTCAGTTGTCTGAAACAACTTTGTGTAAATAATTTTTGGAGGTCTGGAGAGAATTCTTTCCACCAAGGCAGATCAGCAATTTCTCTATTACTTATAGTTTTAGAGAGTTGTCTGAAGCACTATAGTCACACAGATGATATATGTCAGAGCTGGGACCTGAACACAGGTATTGCTGTTCTAAGGCTAGGTCTCTATCTGCTACTCCCTTCTGTATTTCATAAACTTCATTTATAAGAGTTAAACTTTATTTGGTATTGTGTGTGTGCGTTTGCATTTGTTTGACTGTGTTTATGACCCAAATAAGAATGATAATAATAACTAACATTTATATTAAGCCTTACAAAATACTTTATAAACATAATCTCATTTGAAATATAGATATAATTCATTAACTGAAAATTAATCTGAAATTAACAGAAGCTGGTCTAGCCTGATTGCAACTGAACCTTTCCCATGGATGATTAGAAATAACTGTCCAGTTCATTATGCTTTCATGTGATCGTGTGTAGCTACATTTTCTCTGAGTGTTCTGTTGATGGGCGTGTGTAGTTAGATATTCCTTTTCCCTTTAAACACACAACCCAATGAAAGATCCCCAAAATCTTATTCTCATGAATGTAACAATATTTACAAGTTGGTATTAAAAACCCCTCGGGGGCCATGTCCCCTCCCACTGGTGATGACTTTCAGCACCAACCCAGCTCCACATACCCCAATCGTGGTCTTTGTTTGCTGACCTGTAAGCTGGATGCTCACTATTTTCAGGTCATGCTGGCAACCAATGGAAAGTCGGCAGACTGCCATGGGGAAGAGGAACCGTGGAAGAGGGATCACTAAAGCGCAGAAACAGACTCCGAGCTCCACCTTGAATAAACTCTCCGAAGTTATCCAATGGTAAAAGATGATGTAAAGATTAAACAAAAACATCCTTAAAAAAAAAGATATATAAATATGCTTACTTAATTTGTTAACTGACGCTAGGAGGAGGTGTCATAAAGCACAGGGCAGTGTCTTTGCCAAATAACTGGCCATAACCATTTAACCCTCTCCGTTGTATTACTGTTTGGATGGAGGCAGCTGGAGGAATCGGTTTGCATTAAAGATGCCCTCTCACTGATGACCCCCACCCTCCCACACTCAAGCTCTAGAGAGAATGTGAACCTTCTTTCTATAGAAAATGTGAAAATGTGGTGAAGCCATTGCAGGAAACCACAGGGACTCAAGGCACAGAGAAATTAGGATGTGCTACCGACTTAAAGTATTTTCCATGTTTCCTCTTGGAACGCACAAGAGATACCACCAGCAAGCTTCATCTGGTTGAAAATCCTCTTCCAAGTTTTACACGTTTGACTCAAAGCAAACATCTGCTGCTGACCACTTGTCTTCTGGGTGCCCTTTAAATTAAGTGTCTCTAAAATAATTTTAAAACAAAAGACTTTAGAGGGACTAGATTTACTAGATTCAAAAAGACTGATTCCAAACACTCTTCTTTTCTGCCCCCATGTCCCTCTATCAATAAAGTTTTTTTAGATCCTAACTCAGGAGTTCATCCATTTCCTGGATGGAATTTCCCACCCTCTTATACAGAATGGCAACTCCTCTGTAACTTATAGTCTTGTAGAGTTGATTGGGGCATAGAGAAGCTACACAATGTGACCCTGTCACACAGCCAGTAAATGCCAGGGGCAAATCTTTAACCTAGCTCTTCCTGACTTCAAAGCTGGACCTCTAAGTCCTACACCCCACTAAACTCATGCTCATGCATAATTATAGAAAAATTTAAAAAAAACAACATATATTTCATAGTCTCAATGCTCTTATAGTATAAGAGTCAGAACAGTTACCAATCTGTATTACTAAGGGCCATATTCTCCATGGGATCTCATCATGCTCAAAAAAATCATAGATCCAGACCTCCCTTCCCCCCTTCCCCAAGAACCCGCATAGAGATCACTTAAACAATACAACATACTGTGCCGTTCTATTTGTAAGGCTTTTTTCTATTGAATCATCTAATCATTGATTAAGAAATAATGTTTACCCAGTGCTGCTGCATATATTTATCAAAAGTTAAAGATACATTCAATGTAAATATTAACAAGCTTCAAGAATAAGATGATCTATCGAAAGCTGTTTTGCCTCCAACTGTGATAATGAAATTCAATTTGGCTGTTTGGCCAATGTTTACAGCGGGCTTCACTCTCCTCATCATGCACAGTAGCATTATTTAATTTAACAAGAATTTATTAGGTATTTACTTTGGGCAAGTTTCTATTGGGTTACATATTAGGAAACAGAAGCAAAAATGAAATAGTTCCTGACCTCAAGGAATTTGCTTTCTCCTGAAGTGAGGTTATCATTTGGATTTCTCCTGAAATTGAATTATTCTTTGAGTTTCTAATGATGGGGACATGGCCCCTAATTTTTCCATAATAATCCAAGAAAGGCAGCATACACAACTATACAAAGTGATCGGATCCCCTTGCAGGGGTAGACTTTGTAACCATGTAGTATTTAAATAAGATGAAAAGAGATGATATACTTAGACTGAATGCCTAAACATCTGCACAGGACACTTAATTTAAAGAAAAGTTCATCTTTCTTATCAAGCCTATTACCTTACATGAGGATGAGCCCACATCAATGATTTCTGCTCCCATACTTCTCTTGAATCAGGGAACTAAAAAAGATTATTACGTAAAATATTGCATAGTGTGTGTGTGGGAGGGGGGGACTTGTATTCCTTGTAGTTTAATCCATTTAGCCCTAAACTTTGAAGGAGACAACGAAGGATACCTCCTTGCCATTTTTATCCAGGTAGCCATTTTGATGTAATGGGAGTTTGAAGGAAGTCTCTATATATATATAATTAACTTTATCCTAGAGTAAAGCCCAGAATGGTGGATTTCACTATTACCTTTCCAAATATTCTCCATAATTAATACTTTTGAAGCCCACAGTATTGCTACTAAATTTGTAGAGTTGAAGTTTGCTGAGGACTTGAAAGTGAATCACCAAAGAACTTGGCCCATTAAGCTTCTAGGAATATCTATAACTTGATCTTCATATAGGAGTTATCTGAAAAGAAGTAAAAAGTGTGGTTCCAAGGATGGAGATATTCAGAGAACAAACAGCAATGATAGAAGCCAATGTTCTATTGTTTTGGGATATTCTGTGGGCATCTTGGCTACCTATCTCTTCCCTCTCTGTTCCTTATGGCTTCTATCCTTCAAAGCTCATTCCCTCAAAAGGAATATTGGAATCTGATTGTGTTTGTATTTCTTAGAGCAGAGTCACTGTCAGCCAAGGAACAGTATTAAACAATACTTTTCTTTCATAGAAAATTGCTCCATGATTCATTTTTCTTGGACTGCAGGGACTAGGTTGTCCAAGGGATTTCTGAGAGAGAACAGATGAGCATTTTCTGTCTTAGGAGTCACAAGCAAGGGAGACAACTAAGACTGTTCCCATAACAGGGTTAACACCAATAAGACAGATCTCCCAGGAATTCTTGGTCATGTTGTGAAGTCTCTAGGAAATACTCTAAGGGGAAGGGTTATTAAGGCTCAGATTCTTGTTTGTAAATTATACTGGGATGCTCATTGGCAGAAGGGTAAGGGTGTAAGTCTAAGCCACATTGGCAGTCTGCTTCCTAGAATTTTTCTTCTAAGTTTTTCTCCTTCACATCCTAAGGCTTCCTGTCTTCTCTATACCATCTGTGTATCTAGTAGGTTCCCCATTTTTCAGAACTCATCTTTTTTCTTCACCATGCTTAACCCAGCCCAACATAATGTGCCATAAGAAGAAAAAATGGATTCAGAATTCATACCCAGCATAATTTTTCCATAAAGTATGTTTATAATTTTGCTGTTGAGATTTGTATATACAAAGCCATTGTAGAGATTTGTTCAAAGTACATTAATGTCATATTTAATTTTTAAAAAACCTAAGTTCTAAGTTTAGAACTGGAAGGGACCTCATAGGCTATCTAAGCCTATCAACATTTTACAGAAGGAGAAACTGAAGCTTAAGTAGCAGAGAAAGGATTTGAACTCATTTTACTCCAGATCCAAAATTGTCCAATGCTTCAGACCCAGAGGGCTCATCCATGGAACAGAAAATCTAAATAACTAAGTCAGTAGCATACAGCTACATGTTTTCCTGGCAAGTACATTTCTCCCCAACTATCTGTGAATTGGGCCAGAGAAGCAGAGGATGGGGAGGGTGAGAAACAAACTCACTTAAATGTTTCTTCTTGCCTCCCCCCCCCCAGCATTTCTGGCCCAACCTAAGCTCAGCTGCTTTTTTGAAAATGTGAAATTTATTATAATCTGTGATTAGGAAAAGATCAGCCCATTATATGGGAGGATCACTATTCTTTCAACTATGGTTGAGGTAATTCTTTGCTCCAAGCCATCAAATGCATGTCTACACACATAAAAATAAGTCTACATAAGAAAAAAAAAGCAAAAAAAACCTGAAGCAATTGTTCAGATCATTCAAGCAAAGCAACTGTAGTCTAAGATGTTTCAGAACTGGACTGTTTGGACAGTGGTTTCTCGACCACATCTTCCTATGTGTGCATAGACAGAGTCTGAAGTCTGAACTTATTTTATTATGATTATTTAACCTCCAAAACAATCCATTACTTCAATCTCTCCTAGTCAGATAAAGCTTGATTTTCTCAAGACCTACTAAAGTAATAATAATATTAATAGTATTAATAGTAGTATTAGTATAGTATTGTATTGTACAATTATGAATTTGGATGTGAGTATGAATTTTAGTATTAGTTTTGCCAACACAAGAATGCCCATGTACCCTGAGAACATTGAAGTCATGCACTTTCTGGCCTGAATAGGAGCCAGGAATTCAAGAAGGCTTTGTGGGAGATACTGTTCTTAAGGAAAGACCCAGTTAGCTCGATTCCTAGTCCAGCTTCTAGAAATGGAGAATGTGGCAGAAATTGAGGGGGATTGACTAAATTACTTCTAAGATCTTTCCCAATTACAAATTTATCATCCCATTATCCTTCAAATTTCAAATGAAGGCTGGGAAGATCTTGAGTTGTTTGTTTATAAATGAAATCAACTTTCAAGACCAAGGACATGCCCATGCATTCTTTGAGACCTTTGTAGAAAAGCACTTAAGATCAGTTTCACCAAGAACTATTCATGAATGTGCAATTGTTGCTCTTAAGTTTCCATATTCATGAAGAAAACACTATTTTCATCAATGTTTTTGAAAATAATGCTTCACATTGCTAGTGTTTCCACACTAGAGCTTTTTTTTTCTCCTCCCACCCTTCCACCCACTAGCTCAAGCTCTGTTGTCCAAAATTGTCTTTTGAATCATAGCAATAAACTCAAATGGATTTAACAAGGCTCTGAAGATTCTTACTTTGAAGTGTAACTAAGGAAGGGCGATTGGGCTTTTGCCCCAGGGTCCTAAACTCCAGAGGGTCTCAAAAGTACTTTTTGTAACGAAAGTGTTACTACCTTGAATAGCTCAGATTAGGTGATTAGAAAAGACTGAATTTATTACCAAACGAACAAGAAAAATTAGTTACAATTAAAAAGTTACCAGATACTACCTTGTCTTGTCATTTCCCCCCATGCATGATCCCAGTCTCTTACCTCCCTCCAACTAAAAAATTGTATTGTTATTTTTGTCTCCATGGTCAAAGTCTGGTGATCATATCTGTTAATTTCCTATAATTTAAAGAATCGAAAAATAAGCTGTTTTAGTTTTGGCCTGATTTAAAACTAAAAGTAACGCCTAGGAAGTCACATGCCAAGAGAAGCAACTTCCCTGACCTCCCATTCAATTTGGTCCCCATGAATTTCTGGCTTGCTTCTCATTTGACCAAACTCACTTGGAAACAAGAAGGAAAGCTGAGATTAGAATTTTGGTGACTAGAACAATATACCTTATACCATTGGCTAGTTGAAGAGTTTGAAGGGCATTCCAGAGAGGATATTTGTAGTACTCAGGGAAGATTGATTTAATGATCTTTGTAAACCCTAGCTTATGGAACCCACAAAAGAATAAGACTTGGATATATACTGGAACCAAGCAGCGTGTGTAGTGTGTGTGTGTGTGTGTGTGTGTGTGTGTGTGTGTGTGTATGTTTGTGTGTGTGTGTGTTTGTGTGTGTGTGTTTTAATTCATTTGAGAGGCAGTCTGACATAATGGATAGTGAGTGATGATACTAGGACCCAGGTTCAATTGACCGACTATATGACCTTTGGGCAAGTGATAATCTTTAAGACCATAAGTATTGAGACAACAGCAGGTGAATCTGCAATGGTAAAAGGAATTTCCTGAATTAGGAGTGCTCTGTGGTGATGAAATCACAAGTCCAGTTCCCATGTTTATCCTTGATTTTTTATGTTGTATCAATTTTTTAAGAACCTTAGATTTCCCATTTGCTTCCTTTGGAAACATTATCTCCTGCTTGAAACCCCCATGCCCCATCCCATAATATCCTGCTTCCATTATACACAGATCAACATTGTTTCTTGAGATATAATTTGGCCACTGGCCATTTGAACTAGTGCAGCTGTTGACATAAAAACATCTCAGGAGGCAGAAACTTGATAGCATTTTATTTATATTATAACACAAATATTTAAGCATAACAATCCCTTTTTTCCTTACTTGAAAAAACAAAACAAAACAAAACACTGTCACAGATACTTTTCCTAATAGTTTAAGTCAGAAAGTACTCAAAGAGACTAAATAAAGCAGGAATAACAACTGGAAGAGTCTATTTCCCTTTATATCAGGGCTTTTTTAAAAAAGTGTTTGTGTGTGTGTGTGTGTGTGTGTGTGTGTGTGTGTGTGTGTGTGAGAGAGAGAGAGAGAGAGAGAGAGAGAGAGAGACAGACAGACAGACAGACAGACAGACAGACAGACACTGATTGTTTGGTGAAGCTCATGGATCCTTTCTCAGAATAACATTCTTAAATGTAGAAAATAAAATTCATAGGATTACAGATAAAACCAATTATATTGAAATAGCGATCAGAATATATATTTTTTTAAATTCATGGGTCCCAGATTTAACATCTTTGTGCTAAACATGTAAATTTTGAATTGTATTTTATTTTCCCAAATACATACAAAAATAGTTTTCAACATTCACCTTTGCAAAACCTTATGTTCCACATTTTTCTTCCTTCCCCACTTCCCTTTGCCTTCCCTAAGACAATAAGCAACCAGACATAGGTAAAACATGTTAATTCTTCTAAACATATTTCCATAATCATGTTGCATGTGTGTGCATGCACACATACACACACACACACACACACACACACACACACACCCCTAATCAGATCAAAAGGGTTCCCCCCTTGGGAAACAAGGAAACAAACAACAATAACAATAAATGTGAAAATACTATATTTCAATCCACATTCAGACTCCATAGTTTTCTCTCTCTCTGGATGTGAATGGCACTTTCCATCATAACTCTATGGGAATTGCTTTGAATCACCTCATTTAAACATACACATTTAAGAAAAAACCTTTTTCCTTAAAAGTTACAGGAAAGACACCTGGGAAGTCACTGACTTCAGTCCTTTTACTTTTTACTTGAGATAATTGAAGCCCAGGGATGGAGGAGTGACTTAATTAGTAAGTGGCAGAGTCAGGTTTCAAAATGAAGTTCTTTGACCGCCCATCTCTCCATTTCTCCATCTCCTCATTCTTAGTTTTGATTTATTTTGTATTTCATAGCTTGATTAGGGGGGAAATGCTATCCAGTGGCCTTAGATAGGCCTCCTATCTTTTTTCACCAAAGTACCTCATTCCTAGAAAGTGATGTAGCACAGGAGAAAGAGGGTAGAGTTTGGGGCCAGGTAGATTTGGTGTTATGTGACTCTGGGCCAGTAATTTCACTTCCTTGCTTCAGTTTCCTCAACTGTGAAAAGAAGTTGGTCTAGACATCCTCTAAAGGACCTTCCTGCTCTAAACATCTGACCCTCTCAATCATGGTTCAGAGAATGTACCACTGTCTTGGTAAGGGCTTTGGAGGCATCTTCTGCCTCTTGTGGGTTCTTACATCACTCCTGTTGTAGCAACACAACCCACTTTGAATGCCCCAAACAAACCGTTTTCTCAAAACAGTGCTAATTACCAATTGGGTTTGGGAATACAGGAGTCTTTTGCAAGAACGCTTTGAAAACTCTTATGAAACTGTGAGCAAGGGTTACACAATGAGTAGGGTTGTTTGTGATTCTCTCTCTCTCTCTCTCTCTCTCTCTCTCTCTCTCTCTCTCTCTCTCTCTCTCTCTCTCTCTCTCTCTCTCCTATCACTTTCTGTCTTTCATCTCCTCTTCTCTCCTCTCTTTTCCTCTCTTTTTCTCTTCTCTCTGTCTTTTTTCTCTCTGTCTCTGTCTTCATCTCTCTCTCTCTCCCCCCTTCCCTCCCTCTCTCCTTCCTTCTCTTCCTCCTTCCTTCCCTCCTTCTCTCTCCCCACTCTCTCTCTCTCTCTTTCTCTCCCCTTTCTCTTTCCCCCTCCCTCCTTCTCTCTCTCTCTTTCCCCCTCCTTCCTTCTTTTTCTCTCCCTCTCTGTCTCCTTTGAGGATTTCTGTTGATTCACAGATAAACACATTCCAGTCTGTGCATGTACACATTTTGGAAGTTCTACTCTTTTATCTAAGTTGGTGCGTGGGGTGCCATTAATTAAGCCCATTAACTTCTTTGCGTTGTTCTTTTTTATTTTGTTTGGAGAATCAGATTGAAAAGGATGACTTAGAAAAATGGGGTTTCATGGAATACATATCCCAAATATCTGAACCCCCTTTTTTCTCCATAGAAATAGATTCTGGGAGTATTGCATAATGTGGTTTGCTTTCTAAGGTATAAGTACCTTTGGGCTTCGATGATTTAAAACCTAGCACAGAGAAACTAGAACTTTATTTCAGGGTTGTACTATGCCCTCCAAAGCATCAACAATTTGATCTTTATTTTAATCATCATCAGGCTTCATCAAAACACTGAAGTATATTGAAAATGAAAACTATTTGGGAATTTTATCATCTTGAAGATGACTACAAGCCATTATGTAATCAGAGAACTACCTAGGAATTCCAGCTTGGGGCACAAAATCTATTTGTGGGTAGGGAAAGACTGAGATTCTATATCCTCTCTTGAGGAGGTTGGTGAGCCTGGATTGCTGATCCCATGTTGTGAGGGCCCCTACACGCAGCCATAAGATGTATTCAGTCTGCCTTAACCAGGTCTAGTTCTATACTGGCATGATAGTGAGGAAATACAGGATTAGAGAAAAGAGAGTGAGACTGATGGGATCTGGAGAGGGAACATGGGGGTAGTCATAAAACCCAGAGGATTACTATGAAGAAGAGATACCCTCCCACTCCTACCATATGTTAGCAACCTGGGGCAAAATCCTAGCTGCCCTATACTAGGTACAGTTCTGATACAGATTACATCATGGAGAAATACATGACCCAAACACTTTTCTCTTTTTCCTGAGTTGTCTTCAATAGAAGACATTTTCCTTCTTTCTTATACCCATTGCTTCCTCCTCCAGGATCCAGTTTACCTATTCTTAAATCCTCCATCTTCTTGGGTAGTTTCCCTCTTTTAGAAGTAAAATCAGCTACTAGATGCTGCTGGTTCAATCGAATCCGGTCAGGTAACTGTAAGCCAGGTTAAGTATAGCACACACCAAGGCAGAAACATACCTACTTGTTCGGGAAGGATTTCTTCCTTCCCCCAAAGGGGTACCAGAGCCTAACAACTGTTGGTACAGTTCTTCTCCCCGATGGGAGATGGTGACAATAACGTCACAATCCAGGTCTTCTGGGAACTTTGCTCTGTGTCGCAACCAGTGGGCCTCAAAAATGTCTGTTGCCTTTGTCAGAGAATGAATGAACAGACCAGCTGTTGACATAAAATCATCTCATTCTGTCTTCATGCCTGAGCCCTTTCCTTCAAGTACATAATCAGAAAAACTCTTCTTTGAATATCTATTATTTAAAAAAAAAAGATTATTTTTCTTACAGACTTGACAATAGAATCTAGGTTTATTTTGAAATCACTTTAACGGAATCCCTGACCTCATTGGAAGGCAATGACATTTTTTTTCTTAAAAATATGGAACAGGATGTGCATTGTCTGATAGAGACATATTTTAGCTCTTTGTATATATAAGGAATTTTACCTCTGTGGGTATTTTTATATCACACTTTTTCTATTTGTTTTCTATAGTCTGGGGGAGACGATTTATAACATGTGTTTAAAATTTGACTCTGTTGTCAGCCCATTCTAATCTGAATTCCTAGTCAAGAACGTATGTTCTCATGGACAATAGTTGGTCCATGTTCATCAGTATTGAAATGCTAAGATCCATCGGTTTCATGGTTTGGTGGAAAGAGTTTTAGATTGGAAGTTAGAAGGCTTAAGTCCCAGTCTCAACTGTTGAACTGTGAAATCTTGGGTACTTTAAACCTCTAAGTCTCAGTTTCCTCATCTATGAAATAAGAGGGTCAGACTAGCTCACCTCCAATGTCCCTTTTAATTCTAAAACTATGAACCTCGAATCCTCCAGCTTCATCCAGCCTCCTGAACTAACACAATTTTCATCTTTTTCTTTCTACCCTATTATTCATCATTATTTATAGAGTATATTTATACTTTTCAGATATTATATGCTTAAAGTCAATTTAGCTTTTTAATAGTGATTTTCCAAAAACCACAAAGAACTACAGTGCAGAGTTAAACTATTTAGTAGTATCTGTAATTTACAGACACACATATTTTCTTATGCTGATATTTTCTATATGACCATAGATGAAAAGGAATCTAACAAGCAGAGCACAATTTTCTTATGACAATTTTACAGTAATTCAAATCATACTTAGCTTAAAATCACCTGGGGCAGGGATGGGGGTGGGGGTGGGAGTGGGAGAGAACTTTAGAATGAAATACTTGCTCAATGGGCTGCTATCTTCAATAGCAAGTGAGAAAATACGAGTTCAATACAGTTGAACTTTTAAATGAACCTGACCTGCTTTTAACAAGTGGTGCTGATCCTTTAGTTCTTACTCTTGCCCATGTGATCCTGGCTAAAAATCCCAAAGGCCAAGGCCTTCCTAGTGAGATTGGTTGAACTTTCCCTTTCTCTTACTCCTTCATCCCTTCATTTTTCAATTGTTTCATATCAGAACAAACAACAGTTGGCTTGGGAGAAGTTCATGTGTAGGGAAATGAAGGATGGGAGATACAGGCTAGAACTAGAGAGGAGTTGTGTAATTCATTTTTGCTAAGCAGATCAATATCATTTCTACTTCCCATTATTCTATGAGCCAAGTGCATCTGGCCAGGGAATAAACATTTGCTTTCAAAGAGCACAATTGTAAAAGCACAGTATCTCATTGGAGGGGATGGGTGGAGAGGTGGGGAGAATTTTTTGGAATACTTTAGAAGCAACTGAGCCCATATAAATAACCTTATTTTCTCCTCCTAGGGGCAAACTAAGGGTGGCTTACTCAAAAAGAAAAGAGGGATTGGGGAGGGGGGGGTTAATGTTCCAAACATTCAGTTTCTGACATTGGTTCTAGGTCCAATATTTTCAACCATGGCCTCAATGAGCAAAATGGTCATGTGTTGGATGACCATTAGGATTCATGTACATTTTCTCACTCTTCTCTTTTCTCAGCAGACCAATCTAATGTTCTCTTCTCTGGCACAGGACATTGCGGTTGGCTTTCTGAGTTCCAATAGCCACAGCTGGCGTGGTTTTTTTGTTTGTTTAATTGGTTTTCAATGCTTTTTAGCCGTGCCCACATCTTGTCCCTTTGTTCATGAATGAAGGACAGTGCCTCCTTGTATTTTATGTAGACATAATGTAGGTTTCTGTGTGTAATTTCAGTGAAATGTTGTATAGCTGTATTTTGATTAATTTAATTTAATTTGAGAATAGGGTAAAGAGAATCTGTGCATTGAAATGGAGTAGAAATGTTGACCTATAGATTAAGGCTTATTTTCTCCTTTCCTACCTACTAGTGAAATATCCCTTTCCCTTTTCCCATTTGGTAATGAGATGTAATTAAAGAATATGCCAATGGAGACTTTGTGCTGTTAATGTTTAAAACCCTATACCCAGTCTCTTCCTTTGTATATAGGGAACCTTACATTGCTGCTCTCTGATCAAAAGTTGCATGTGTGTTTTGGGGGGGAGGGTGCTGGTGGATGTCGATGTGCAAATTGTGAATGTTCCCTTCATCTTAGTGAAAATCATTACCATACTTACCCAGCATACTGAGAACATCGGTGTGGACTTTTCATGATGATCAATTTAGGCAGGCGTAGAATAATTATATTTATCAATCTACAATTCTTGTTCCCTGAATATTGGACCCTTAGGAAAATGAGATTAAAAGAAAGCTCTAGTGTAAATAGTGGAAGAACCAGCCTCATATCTCCAGGTACTGGAAAATGAAACCGTGATTTTAAATGTTTTATTTGAAAAATTGGCTCTATTTTCATTTTAATAACACTTTCACTCCTTTGGCAGCAGATATACTCATTAACAAGAATAACTTGTTAAATTAGAAAGTTCCCAAGTTGCCCACATTCTCTTCCTTCCCAACTTATTAGGTTAGCTCCTCACTCTAACTTTCTTGGTGTCCTGGGGTCTCTGTCCTCCTCCAATATTCTGGGGTCTATCCTCCTGTGGTTCGTTTGAGGACATGCAGCTTGACCTGGATCCTATAAATGTGGCATTGACCCAGCTTAGCATGGAAAGAACAAGACTCCAAGATTGATAAAAGTCCAGAATTAAATCTGTTATCTGGTTTCAGAGTGTAGGAAAGATGATGTCTCAGAATGGAGACAAAATCTTCCATGTAATACAATCCTCCCAAAAGCACAAATCTGCCTGTTTCCCCTTTGTAGCCCAGATTGCACTCTTGAACCTTCTAGGGAGATTACAATGCACAAACTATCTTTGAAGAAGGTGGTAATAAAAGCACAAGTACAAATGCAAAATGGGACTATGTCATTGAGAGAAGAAATAAGACAATGCACAAAACCCAAATATGTGATCAGAACAGTGTATTTGTTTGGCTGGTATAGGAATTCTGATTATATTTGAAGATGTGTTATGTAAAGAGAAAAATAGATTGTGAGATATATGTAATCGTTGTATCTATAAGAATGGATCTGGAATTCTCATTCACAGTGAGAAAATGCAGAACTAAGTGTTCCACATAAGGGATGCTCTCTTTATTCCAATGAAGAAAAACTCAAAAGATTCCCCAGTGGGAGATGAAATTCACCTGGAGTGGATAAGCTTTGGCTCCTAGAAATGAGGCAGAGGGAGGCCACAAGGTACAGAATGGGGACAGATGTTTCCATCCAAACATCTGCTTTTACATATAGCATTCCTGTCTTTTTTTCCAATTCTTTCTAAAGCCAAGTGGTAATTGCTTACTGCTGGAAGGGGAAAAAAGCAGCAGTTAGATGGATTTCTCCAAGAACACTTCTTATCCATGCAAAATATAAAAGAAGATCAGATTCCCCCTTAGATTCCAAATGCCTGGTGAGGACCAAAAGTGATGTGCTGTACAGATTTGCTAGTACTAGTGTTCAAAGACAAATGAATGCAGACAATAAAACTTCAATTAACCTGGAGGCTATTTCCTAGGCATTGTAACAAGGATTGCCTTCTTGACTAAGGATATCTTTGGGTAGTTGAGGTCTTCTATTTTCACCATTAGTTTTCCAAGATTTCTTTCTATGTGGACTGATTTCTGTAACTTTTCTTGTATAAAACAACTGGACATTCTTTGTATACTGGAAATAACCAGCAGACCCGATATTTCACTAAGTCTTGTATCGCTTATGTATATATCTCATCAATAAATGTGAATTCCTAATTTCGTGATTATTTGTGTGTATGTGTGTGTGTATATATATATTTTAGTCCCCATTTGAGGATTTGGGGACTTTAGATTATGGTTGTTGTATACAAATATTATGGGATTGTAACGTGCTCTCCTGGCAGTTACAATTACTAGTCTGTCCTAGACCCCCCAGAGTACCTTTGACCACTGTCCTTTGCAGTGTGAACTCTACCCGGCTCGCCTTCTCTGAGGCCTTCAAAGGTCTCTGGCCACGATCTCTTGAATCTATAGCTTAATAACCGGTAGTGTGCTCAAGAACAGCCACGTGTAATCTTAAAAGCCTTTATTATACCTACTCACATAATGCCCTGACTTGATGCCCTGACTTGTTGGTTCCCTAGTGAACACCTGGTCAGAAGACCCACGTGTTCACTACCAAACTCCTTACCTCTTTTGGCTATCCATCTTGGCTTGGCCATCCAGGCTAGGAAGCCAGGGTGAAGAACGCCAGGTTAAAGAGAGCTGTTGCTGCCTGCAGTGGGCTTACATAGGGTCTGTGAGGTCACACACACAGCCAATCAGCAAGAGAGTCACCCATTACAAAGCTATCTCAAAATGGACAGGATCCCACCTACAAGGCAGTCCTAATATCCACAGATATTACTTCCGGGCCTCAATGATGCACTGTGGCGCAGCCCATTTAAAGGGCCCTTACATGGGATCATTGGTCGTATCCCATGAGTAGAATCCTTAGAGCACATCACACTCACATATACAAGATAGAAAGTCCCCCATCTTCTCTGGAATAAGAGTGATATTTATTTTATTCTCATTACCAGTAAAAACCCAAGTTCTAAATATGGAGTTTTCCTTCCAGTTCGACAGTTGGCTGCCATTGCCCTGTGTTTTCTGTGTTTTCTGGTACAGACACTTCATAGAGAATAGGGAATGGTTGTGCTTAACTCTAGACTACTTGGGGAAGGACAGGGGAGAAGAAGGTTGGGGGGGGAGAGATAAAGTAAAAAGTATACAGCAGAGGACAAAAGAAAAATCTATAAGGAAGCAAAGAAAAGATGGGCAATTCCGAACATGATGTGTTTTTATTATTACATACACTTTCTTGAAATGGAAATTTATTGCTACATATTTTGAATCTTCTCTTATGTTTAGCTATGCACATGATAATTTTTTTTGGTTTCTTTTTCTGTTTTTTTTTTCTTTTTCTAATTTCTTTTCTTTATATTTTCTATTTAAATTTTAAATTAAAAAAGACTATTATCTGAAAAAAGAGAGAGAATAGGTGAGGTGCAGAGGGCACTGTCAAGAACATAGGCATTGTTGCTTTATGAGTCATTCACTACTCCCCGTCCTCCAGCAGTCCTCCAGGGTATTCATGCTTCCAGTGGTTTATAACAAGACACAAGATTTTCTCCAGGGTCACACAAAATAAGGGAATCGAATAGACACCGAGGAAAGCCACCCAGGTAACCTAGACTCCCTAGAGCTGCACTGTTTTGCTCCCCCCCAAAAAAGGGAAAGGTTCATCTCGATCTCTTGCTTACCCTCATAAAATATGCAGCTGTAGGTCAGAGCATAAGAGATAATTTACACCTATTAAAAGCCGGGACTTTTTGCCTTTTAAGCTGCTTATAACTAGCTTTGGAATGGAAAATTCATGTTTTCTTTCAGGTTGTTACCAGATGTTCCTGTGCCTTCCCAAGCCATAGATAGCCAACATTTCTAGGGTGCTTAAAGGTTTCCCAAGTTTTTTTTTTTTTTTTTTGTTTTTTTTTACATTTTCTCATCCAAAGCTCATAATCCAAGGATATTGGAACAACAGTTGTTGTTGTTGTTTTCCCATTTTACAGATGAGGAAATGAGGCCCATAAAAGTTATGGCCAGTGAGTGACACAATGGATAGAGTATTGGGCTTAGATTCAGGAAGACGTGTGTTCACAAGTCTGCCTTAGACTCTAACTGTGTGACCATAAGCAAATCACATTACCCACTTGTTTCTTCATTTGTAAAATGAAATTGGCCTGTAAATGATTTGTCCCCAATTGCAGACCCCAAGTTCAGTGTTCTCTCCTTATTTTGTCTTATCTCTCAGGACTTGACAATTATCAGTTGCCCTGCCTTTCATCTGTGCTAACACGAGCCCCATGTGCAAGTCTCTTTCTACTAATCCAATCACATATCACTTGTTCACATATTACTTTTCATTGAAATCCTTAAAAAAAGTTAAGATTTGCTCATTTAGAAATATTCTGTATTTTACTTTGCTTCTCAATTTCAAACATCACAAATTAGTTTTGAACCCTTTTGAAACCTTTTTCTATATGCTAAATTTGACCAAAGTCTGTCATTCCTTGAAAAGCCATTGTGAAACATATTTACAAAAATGATCAGTGGATGAGTTGAAATAGGGACCTTACAGTGATCACAATTCTCATCACTTCACAGGATGGGGAAGAGAATGGATATTAACTAGCCCAAAGGTGTTTCTAATTCCATTTACTACCCTTAAACTATTTTGTTCTTGTCCTTTCATGCAGTTTCTTAAAAGAAAGGGATTAGAGCTAAAAAAAACAAAAACAAACAAACAAAAAAAAAAAAAAAGAAAAAAAAAGGGGGGGGGGGACAAGTCTGGAAAGACATTAAGCCAGAGAAATATTCCTTTCTTTATATTTTCAGTTGAACTGAAATGGAGGTTTTGAATATGCTTCCATCCTAAAAGTGGCCATCTTCAAAGAGAGTAAACTGACTTTGTTACCCAGGCAAGTCACTGATTGTCTCTGAACTTTCCTTCCCTCTTTTATAAATTGAGGGTCTTAGATTAAAAGACATCTTAATCCTGTTCCAGTTAAATTAGGCAATAAATGTTACAAATAAAGTATATCAGCACTCTTTAACAGGAAGTGGGCCAGAGTAGAAGGAAAAGGTCATCATAGAGTCATATTTAGAGGTTAGCTAATTGACCTTGATTATATTAGCTATGAAGAAACTAAAGTCTAGAAAAATTAAGACATTTATCAGGGGGTGTGCTGAAACTGATTTGAATTGGCTCTAAAAGCTGATGATTAAATTTTTATATTCAGTATTTACCCCCTTGCAAATCTTTGCTTGATTTATTTTATTGATTGCTCAGACTCAAGAAAGTAATGGGAAAATGTTAATCAAGCAAATTAAATTTAAGAGTGTTGTATGTTCCACCCCCAGCTCCTTTTTTTTTTTTTTTTTTTTTTTTTTTGTCTTGGAGAGCTTGTTGTTAAACATTTACCAGCACGCTCCTGCCAAGATCACACAGGTAATAAGTAGCAGATGCAAGATAAAAATCCAGGTGCTATGATTCCAGATCATTTAGTCTTTTATGGCCATTCAGATCATCTTTATAGAAGGAATTCAAGTTTCAGCTCTGAATTGTGTACCTTCATTTATTCAGTTTTAAAGGAAGAAGGTCACGTGAATAGATAAAAAATAAAGTTGATGTCCCATTCACTAGTTCTCTTCTGAGTAAATAAAATTGGGATCTTGGTTTGGCCCATGCTCCTGGGTTGAAATCCTGGAGAGTGGAAAGAGCTTGGATTTGGAGCCAAGGGACTTAGGTTCAAATTCCGTCTCTTACACTTACTACCTATGTCTTTGGTCACTTGAGATCACCGAAGCTCACTGGACTTCAAGGTCTCCTCACTTATAAATAAGAGGTTGGAACAGATGATCTCTAAGGTTCCCACAGCCTGAGGCCCTACTATCTACTTTAGCAGGATGGCTGCTGTGACATAAACTATTCAAAAGAGGAAGTCACAAGAGGAAACCAGATAGTCTCCAAGGACCAATGAGGTACCTTTCTCCCCACCTTCCCCCAAAAGAGAAGTAAACCACAAAGAACAACTTTCAGAAATGAAGAGCCTGATGATATGGGCACCAAATGTGCTGGGTACCTCTCTTTTTGGGCACAGAGACACAGACAGGAAACCAGGTTTCTTTATAAGTCAGTGAACCACAAACTGCTGATCTGACTAGCAGTTCCAAGGTAGGAATTATTTATCAACTCTTGCCCAATTCAGGAACAAGCAAGTTGACAGAGCCCCTTATCTTTGGACCACGGCACCAGGGGAGATGGTGAAAGACTTTGAAAACAGGAGCTGTTACAGAAACTCATGAGAACAAAAATACTGAAATTAAATAAGTCCAGCTAGAGATGGAGCCAGTAGTACTTGTAAATTTGCAAAGCACTATATTTAGATATGCAACTAGGGTAGCACAAGTGGAGCTTTGCTCTGGGTGCCAAAATTAGGATGTCACTGAAAAATTTTACAGTATCCTACTCCCAAACATGTCCTCTTCAATCTAATGGCATGGGTCTCCTAGCTATTCTACAAACAAGACACTCAATTTCATGACTCCAGATATTTTCTCTGACTGCCCCCCCATTCCTGGAATACTCAACCTTTCCAACTTCAATTATTGACCTCCCTGGCTTCCATTTTCAATAATATTTTATTTTTCCTAAATGCATGTAAAGATCGTTTTCAACATTCATTTTGGTAAGAATTTGTGTTGCAATTTTTTTCTTCTTCCCTCCCTTACCTCTCCCTTCTCCAAGACAGCAGCTAATCTGATACAGATTATACATGCACAATACTTTTAAATATATTTCCATATTGGTCATGTTGAGCAGGAAAAATCAGACCAAAAGGGGAAAAACATGAGGGGGGGAAATCAAATAAAGAAAAGGTAAAATATGTTTCAATCAATATCTAGTTTCCATGGTTCTCTCTCTGTTTGTGGAAGGCATTTTTCAACCCAAGTCTACTGCTTTCATTGTCAACAAAAATTCCATCTTTTTCAGGAAGCCTTCTTCATCTCCTCTTAATTCCAGTGTCTTTCCCTCTGTTAATTATTTCCTCTTTATTCCATATATAGCTTGAAATATGTATGTATGTGTATATACATACACACACACTCACACACACACACACACACACACACACACACACACACATATATATATATATATATATATATATATACACACACACATGTTGTCTCTCTCCTTTAGACTGTGAGCTTTTTGAGACAATTCAGTGGCTTCTTTTTGTATCCCCAGTGCTTAGCACAGTGTCTGGCATATAGTAGGTGCTTAATAAATGTTTATCATTAGTTTAAAAAGTATTAAAACAAATTAGTATAGCAAATTAGCAAGAATATTTAATTAAGCTAGGAAGCTCTCCATTTCTACCCCTACTTACCAATATTTCAGCCCAGATGGTTGCTTTCCCAACTTTTTCCCAACTTTCCCAACTTTGCCATTCTCATCCAACTGAAGCTTTCCTAGCTCCATTCTGGTACTGTCTTGCAACCCACCATCTGAATCATTTGGAACATTTGTCCCAAGCATTTTGTGACATGTTCCTCAGATTCAAGACTAGTTATACCACTGGATAAGATATATTCCCTCCTCCCAATTCCCTCTAGTAATTTAGTATTTCTTCCTCTCAGAGCTCTGGCAAAATTAATGAATTCCCTCTCCCTGTATGGGAATCTCTATAGAATCACAAGATAACAAAAATGGAAGGACTTACAGAGACCAAATATCCCAATATTCTGAGCTCAGAGAATGGGGAAGTGTGGTACATTGGAAAGTATCCTAACTCTAGAGTCCAGGGACCCAGGATTTAAATACCAACTCTGTTGCTTATTAGCTGTATGATCTTGGAAAAGTCACTTAAGTTCCTTTTTGTCTTATCTGTAAAAAAGGGAGGAGGGATCTGCTTAAGGCATCAAAGGTGTCTTTCAGCTATAATCTCTGATCTTGTGACCTCCAATATCCATAGGAGTAAAGCAACTTGTCCAGTGTTTCATAGTTGTCAGAAACAAAGCCAGGACTCAAAGCCAGGTCTCTCCAAGACCTGCAGTTCCTCCAAATCAAATAAGGCCATTTGGAAGTGGCTTTCCCGGATCATATTTAAAATCAAGAAGGTTCCTACTCAAAGACAAAAGTTCTCTCTGCTAGTCCACATTGGTTGTCCAAAAAAAGAGTAATGAAATATGTCAGAGTAAGCTGTGTCTATTCTCAACCTTCCAAATGTCACTAGTTTTAGAGCCAGAATGATTTCTTCAGTTAGATGAATCAACCCTGTTTAACTGGCCTTCCCAACTTTGTCGCAGGTCAGATGGGTTAAGAGAGATCTCAAAAATTTCCCAATACGTCACTGGAATCAGTTGGGTTTCAGCTCTTTGGAAGGGGTCTGGGAAAATCAAGGCCGGGGTAGGGATGGGAGAATAGATCTGAACTTAGGAGGAAGTGCATGCCTACTGTTCTCCAGAATGCACTTCCCTTCTCTTTCTACATGTCTGACCATCCTGGAATTCCCCCAGGCCTATTGTCAAAGCCAAGACATTTTCCAGGCTTACACAACAGTCTCTGCCATGAAGGAGGGGCTGTAGAGTGTCTCAAGTGCCCTCATCCCAGTTAAAAGTTCACTTGGAAGTCTCTTCACACAGGCGTGCTTTCATTTCCCTGTTTGAAGCTCCCTCCTGACTTCGATGAAAGGGACATAAGAGTTCAATTCAACAAAGTAGGAAGGGCCTTAGATGTGGCGAGCTCTGGGGTTGGGGTTGGGAAGAAGATGAAGATGGAAAATACCACAGTTCTTGCCTACAGGGAGCTAGCTCACAGTCACACAAATAATTACTGTACTGGACAGAGCAGGACAACAGCAAAGGACGTATCCAGGCTAAATGTTCCAGGAAAATCTGAAGTGGGACAAACCATTTTCATCTGCAGTCAGGAAAGGAGAGATTTCTGGTAGGCAGAAAGATGTCAAAATGAAAAAAGAAAAAAGAAAAAACTTGAATTTGAGATCATGAGTCTGTATCTGGCTCTGCCCCTTACTCCTTATGGAAAATCATGTCACTTCACTGTGCCTCAGCTTCCACATCTGTAAAATGGGAGGAGAGAGTTGAGATAGATTACTTTTAAGATCCTTTATAGCTCTAAATCTTTAACTCTACAGAGCTTTTTGTGGAGGAGATGAAGGGAAAGATGTAGAGGAGATGGGTTGTGTTCCAAGAATGGAGAAAAATATGTTCATGGAGATGGTAGAAGAAAGATTGAAACTGAAGAAAGCTGGTAGTCCACGTCAGCCTGAATGCAAGGGTAAATTGAATTTTAGAGCTGAATGGAATTGGCTTTTCTTCAGATTGAATCATGGACTTCAGAGACTGTTCTTTCCGTCCCCCTCATTTTACAGTTAAGGAAATTGAGTCAAAGAGAAGCTGAGCAGTTTGGACAAGACAATGTTATTATGTTCAGTGAGTCTACAGCTGAGACCAATGGAAACATCACAGGTCTTCTAGGTTTAGGGTTTCTCCCATCACACCTGCATCCCATTACGATCAGCCCAATTCTCCTAAATTGGTCCCCAAGCTATCACAGCTATCACTGGTCCCTAACTCATTGCCAGAGAGAGTTTGCTTCTAAGTCATTGCTTCTAAGAGGCCTGACTCATTTTGGTTTTCTGATATGAGAGCTATCAGGTTGCTCTGGACATATTCTCCAATCATCAGCAAAGTCAAACAGAGACAAGAACCTGCATGGAAACTTGCTGTTGGGAGCAGAATTCAAATGCAAAAGGGGGAAAATCCCTTTTTCTCCCCTTCTTGGACTCTTCATTCTCTACATTACAAATTCAAGTGGAAAAATGTTTTTTTTAAATGTAAATGACAGCTTTTGTGGAATATAAAAGTCTGTCTGGAACTAATAGAATCCCCCTGATTATTAGGGACAATTTCCCTCCTTCTCTCCTTTTCCATTGCTTTTCCTTATCCATTGCTCTCAAGGGAGGCCTTTCTTCTCCTACAAAATAGATCATTTCCTGTGAGATGGAGTCTCTTGTCCTCTGTGTTCTGTTAGCAATGGAACCTTCTGCCATTAGAAATTGAATCCCCAATGGACTGCACCTTCCTTGAAGACAAAGGGTAGTTTTGGGTTATTTGATCATCATGTTTCAGGTACTTGTCATGATGTATCCTGAAGGTGCCCAGGAAAGAAGAATAGAACTCTTATAGAGATGAGGCAGGTAAGACACTTGCTTAAGGTGACAAAGCTAAGGATATGCGGGAAAATATACAATATATTCATCTGTGTTTCCAAGAAAACTGTACCATCGACCTGGAGTTGGAATAGGAAACATTAATTTTAGATCCTTAATTAACATGCAAACTTAGTGACCTATAATGAATATTTATATATGTTTCTATTTGGATAAATTCACCTTTGCTATTCAGGACCTGAATGGTCCTGGACAAGTCATTGAACCTTTCCAGGTTTCATGTAAAATGAGGGAGATGTCAAACCCTAAACACTCTCTGGTGCAGCCTGAACCAGGTTAAATTATTTAACAAAATATTTAACAAACAGCCTGAGAAAAGGAAACTCTTTGCTAATCAGGAGCACCTCAGAAAACTTCAAAGGCTCTTAAAAACACAAGAAGAAAGAATAAAGGTGGCGTGGTTAATAAAGCATGCTACGTCAAGAATTAGAAGACCTAAGTTCAAATTTGATTTCAGGTACTTACTATGGTCAGGTCACATAATTTCTGTTTGCCTCAGTTTCTTCAATTGAAAATGAGAATAATAATATTATCTACCTGCCAGGATTATTGTGAGAATCAAATGAGGTGTTGAAGAGGAACTAGCACCTTCAGTGTGAGGGCTTGCTGAGCTCCCTTTAAGGCTGCTCCTCCACGTAGTACCCACCCTTCACACAATTCTCACCCCAAGAAACTGTAGTATGAGCAGCAGCTACATTCCACTAAAATTGTCTTGGCAGATGGCTAAACCTGGCTGAGGGTAACAGACCTACTTCAAACCCATCTACCCCAATCATATCAAAACTTCCACTCGTGGAATGGGTAGATGAGAACGATTTATTCCAACAGCTACAAAGGTGACTCAACCAGCCTCTGTAAAGTGCTTAAAGCTTGGTCAAACATGAAAGACATCAAGGTCATCCACTGTATCGAGAGCCATCCCTTACATTTGTTCGGACTTTTGTCTTGCCACCTGAATTGGATGATTCTAGTAGAAGAATAAGGCTGATGACTTTTCACAGTTCTGCCTTACTTAAATCCAATTCATTGGCCAATCAAGACATCATCAGTGATGTCATTGGTCCTCTTTAAAACTGAAAGAAGAACTACAGTTATTTGCACATTATCTCTTCCATTAGATTTTGGACTCCTTGAAGGAAAGAACAGTTTTTTGCTCTTTTTTTGTATCTCTGTTAACACTTTTTTTTTTCAATTGGGTCCATCTCTGTGACCCAATTTAGGGTTTTTGTTTTGTTTTATTTTTCTGAGGCAATGTGATTTGTCCAGGGTCACACAACTAGAAAGTATTAAATATCTGAGGTCAGATTTGAATTCAGGTCTTTGTAATTTCAAGGTTAGTGCTCTATCCACTGCACCACCCAGCTGCCCCAATTTAGGATTTTCTTGGCAAAAATACTGAAGTGGTTTCCCATTTCCTTTTCCAGTTAATTTTATAGATGAGGAACTGAGGCAAACAGAGTGACATGACTTGCCCAGAGTTATTACATGGCTAGGAAGTATATGAGGCCAGATTTAAACAAGTGCTTATTAAATGTTTGTGGACTAAAAAATGGGAGATTTGGGCATGAAATGCTGAGGGATATTATTTCACCCCCAGTTATGGGGAGTAGAAGAAAGGGATCAAGACCAATCACTGGAGATTGATGTGTAATAAAAACTACTGGAGATTACAATTTTGCAGCTTCCCAAATAACACAGAGGAAACATTTGAGGGGGGTCATTCAATGGGAACCACTTTCTAACATATTTAGATGCAGTGAAAGAACTTCTGCGATCCAAAATAAGAAAATGAAGAATTCATCATTGTTCAAATGCTTTGAGTAAACGATTTTCTAAAAATACCAAAAAGGTCAGCCATTTTATTTATTTGTCCAATGTTACTGCAGTCACTGTTTTTTTTTCCTTTCTAACAAATGGAAAATGATGAACATATCAATCTTTCACTCCCTATTGATGGGTTCCTGGACAAGTCATTGAAAAAACTAATGTTTATATAGCACCCTACATGTGCCAGTCATGTGCCAGTCACTGTGTTAAGCAGTTTACAAATATTGCATTTAATCCTCACAATAACCCTGGAGGTAATTATTATTAGCCTTATAATAAGCAGATACTATTATGATCCTTGTTATACAGATAAGGAAAATGAGTCAAATAGAGGTCCAAGGTCCCAAAGTCCAACTACTAAATATATGAGGCAGAATTTGAACTCAGGTCTTCCAAATGCCAGGCCCAGTTCTCTCTCCACTATGCCTCCTAGAACATGCAAAATGGAAATGATAGTAGCACCTATATCCCTGAGTTGATGTGAGGATCATTAAGTACTCTGCAAACCTTAAAGTGCTACAAAAATATAAGTTCTCATCACCATTACCACCCACCAGTGATATCATCAACAACCTCTTTATCATCATTATCATGATCATCACCATCATCACCACCAACACCATTATTCCATTCAAAAACTGTTGGGATTAATTTTTAGCAAATAAAATGATCCCTTTGAATATTCCTGAACCTGACTTACTGATGCTTAAAATATGACCTAGTTGTGACTTTTCATATCCAAAGTTTGGGGATGATGTAGTATGATGGGAAAAGAATTTGTAATCCCGAGTCCTGATTTTAAACCCTGGCTCAGTTGCTACTTACTATGTGGCTCACATAAAGTTCTTTGCCTTATATGGAAAATGACAAGAATTGGACAAAATTACCCATAATGTCCCTTCCAGCACTAAATTCTAGAAGGACCGTTAAAATCATATGACTGTTGAATGCATCCAAAAAAGCCATAACTAGAGCTGGTGTATCTGGGGCTTTGCCCAGGGAAAGAGAAAGGGAAGATTAATTACTGCTTGAGTCATAAACTAGGAGCTAGATGGAAAATGAGATAGAAGAAAAAGACATAAATAGAGGGAGAAAATAGTTAGATGACAAGTTTTAGAAGGATATTTCTAAACCAGGGAATAGCCAAAGGCTATACAGACTTCCCTCTGAGATTACCCCATTTATCCTATATAGATTTTGTCTGTATCTAGTTGTTTACATGTTGTCTCCTCCATTAAACTGTAAATTTCTTGAAGGCAAGGGCTTATTTTTTTTCTTTTCTTTGCATCCTTAACACTTAGCACAATGCCTGGCACATAATAGTAACTGCTAATTAACTTATTGGTGAGTCTAATCGAGTGCAAAGATAGTGCTGAAGGATCTGCCCATATCTTGCCTACAGTAAAGAAAACTTAGGATACATAGTAATAACAGCAGGAACAACAAAAATAACAATACCTGACAATTATGAAACTTCCTGCACAGATCATCTCATTTGACATCTACAGCAACCTATGAGACAGATGCTATGAAAACACTCTTATACACAAGTAAAGGATCTCAAAAAACCATGTACCAATTCCATAATTAGAATTTAATTTTTAAAAATTCTGAACTTGAACACTGAAAAAGAGCATTTCTATACACACAGAACACAAAAAGACTTGTAAAGTCATGAATCTTCATTTCATGTTATTTCTTTTTTCTAAAAAAAAAAGTATATAATAAACTCCACATTTTCAAAACTGTCCTGCTTGTTTATACCTACTTCTCAATTTATTTCCATTCTCTTCTGTGCATTTTAAAAGATAGTTTTCACCATTGAGTCCTTCTCTCTCTCAAGCTCCCAATCCCCAATTACAAACTTAAAGAAAAAAATCTTATAAGCATCAACAATCAATAATCAACAATACAAATGCAAAAGTCACCAATTAAGACTATATATATATATGTATATATTTTATAATAATCAATAAATATTTATTAAGTACCTACTATTTGCCAGGAATTACACTTTGTGTGGGGGATACCGAAAGAGAAAAACAACAGGCCCTATCTTCAAGGAGCTTGCAATTTATTAGAATATAAGCAGTCATTGGGGGCAGTTAGATGGTGCAGTGGAGAGAACACCAATCCACCCTGAAGTCAAGAGGACCTAAGTTCAAATCTGCTCTCAGACACTTAACACTTCCTAGCTGTGTGACCCTGGCAAGTCACTTAACTCCAGCCTCAGGGGGGAAAAAAAGCAGTCAGGCAAAACGAATTACTACTGTGGCCACATCCAAAAATATTTGTGTTTTTCTTTGTTTAAAGTCCATGACATGTATCAGGAGATGAAATGCTTATCATCTGCTCTTTGGAGGCAAAATCGTCATTACTTTAATCAGAGCTCTTGTGGCTTTCAGAGTGGTCTTGTTACTTTATACATCAATCTTGTTACTTTATACATTGACTTTATTTATTTTAAACTTGGTCTTGTTACCATCAATTGTTACTTTATACATTGGGCTTGTTACTTTATACATTGGCTTTATTTATTTTATACATTAGTCTTTTATACATTAGTCTTGTTACTTTATACATTGACTTTATTTATTTTATACATTGGTCTTGTTACTTTATACACAGGTCTCCTAATCATTTCACTTTCCATCAGTTGTTACTTTATACATTGACTTTATTTATTTTATACATTAGTCTTTTATACATTAGTCTTGTTACTTTATACATTGACTTTATTTATTTTATACATTGGTCTTGTTACTTTATACACAGGTCTCCTAATCATTTCACTTTCCATCAGTTGTTACTTTATACATTGACTTTATTTATTTTATACATTAGTCTTTTATACATTAGTCTTGTTACTTTATACATTGACTTTATTTATTTTATACATTGGTCTTGTTACTTTGTACACAGGTCTCCTAATCATTTCACTTTCCATCAGTTGTTACTTTATACATTGGTCTCCTGGTTCTAATCACTTCACTTTGCATCAATTTTTACTCTCCAGGATTTCTTGAACCTGTTATCTTTTTCATTATTTCTTACTTCACGATAATTTCCATCATGTTTGTTCAGCCATTCCCCAATTGATGGACAGTCCTCTTAGACTCTAATGCTGTGGTCCAGCCACCTGATTTTCCAAATAGGAAAGGAAGTTTAAGGAGGTAACAGTTATAGGTTCTCTAAGATCACACACGTAGAAAATGGCAAAAGAAAGATTGGAACCCAGGCCCTCTTACTCCAAATACAGCACACTTTCTACTGCATCAACCTGAGCTTTTGGTTGTTTCTTCATCTGTAGAATGAGGATGACTGAGCTTCACTAACCACCTCACAGGGTGTTGTGAAAAATGAATCTTATAGGGCATGTGGGTACAAGCCACTCAGACTCCCAAGCAATAGTCCCATTTGATTCTGTAAATCTGGAAGATGTCTAGCTTCAGTTCAGGAGAATTGGGCAGGAGGGGAAAAAAGGCTAATTTGTCACGGTGCCCTATTTCAGGGTCAATAAATAGAAGGCCAGAGAGTGCTTTGATTAGATTTTTGAGAAAATTGTTATCCAATTAGAAGCCAAGTGATTCCCAACACAGGTCAGAGCAGGGTGTTCTTGTGTTACAGGGATAAGAAATACTGACAGATGAACAAGTAAGAACAAGGAGTGAACAAATGGACAGGACACCACAATGACGAAGACCTTTGCTGCAACTTCCTGTTTTTCATATGTTTGGTCTTAGTATCTCATTTCTGGGAAAGTTAGGGGAGATAGACAATTTGCATACCTGCTCCCTTTCCTCTGAGAAAATGGTTTTCTAAGATCTGTAGTCACCTTTAAGTTCTGGCTGGGTGCTCTAGCTAGAAACATGCAAAGTGCTTCTGAGAGGTTATGCCCTCGCTTTGAGCTGCTAAAACCCTACCAATCAGGCCATCCCGATTCAAATTGATGTGTTTTATGGGCTTTGAACTTTGGGTTAGGGTACAAAGCAACTCTTTGATGTAAAAGATTCAGGGTTGGTTTCCTTGATGAGAGACTGGAGATTTCTTAAACTATCTTCCTGGTCTGAGTCATCCTTTGGGTGAGCACCAATCTCTAGTCACAGAACAAATATTTACATAGTTTTCAGGTTAAATTCAAGGAGACCTAGTGTAGAAAGATCAGGAGAAAGGTTCTAATTTTACCTGTACCATTAACTCTATTTATGTATGCCTTTATGGATATTACTCCCCTTCTCAAGCTCTTCATGTCCTCCAAGGAGAGGGTTGATTTAAGGGACTAATCAATCAAAAGGCATGGACCAAGAAGAGCTCATTAAATGCCAGATATTCTGCAAAATAGTGGGAATACAAAGGAGCATAACCTTAAGTTCTCTTCTCATTCTAAAAAGAAAAGAATTAAAATCTAATAAATTGAGGAAGGGATGAACAAATTGTATTATATGGATGTAATGAATTTTTTTTCTTTTATATTTTATTTACCCATTTACATGTAAAAGCAACTTAACATACTTTTTTTTTAAATTTTGAGTTCCAAATTCTCTCTTCTTCTTCTTCTCTTCCCCCTCATTAAAAAGGCAAGCAATTCCAAATGGGTTATACATGTGTAGTCATGCAAAATACATTTCCATGTAAGTCATGCCATATATCAACTGAAAAAAACACCCCCAAATGAAGAAAAAGTATTTTAATCTACATTCAGAATCCACGTAATGAAATATTATCTTTAGTGAAATATTTTTGAAAGAAATTATGAAAGAAAATATTTTTTAAAAATTCAAGTATTCTAAACATAAAAAGTGAAAAAAAGAAAAGAAAAGCAGGGAAACCATTTATATAAATACAGTTATACCATATAAACATTTATACCATTATCAGTGAATTTGATTTGGCTTTCACTGAACTAGACCAACCATATCTGCCCTCAGGGATCTAGTGTACTTTATTGGGTTTGGGCCATTGACTTGAGCCCCATCAGTCAGGTTCCTCTCTTCATTAAGTAAAAGTGACTTGAGCTCTAGTTCCATTTAACTATTTAACATCAATTAGCTTGTGAAAAGGGTATTTACTTTACAGCCCAAACATTTCCCCTAAGCTCTCCTCTTTACTATCTCAATCTCTAGGGAAAGCACACTCACTTTTAGCACAATTCATATCCAGATGCTGTGGCCTGGATGCAGCTGGATAAATCTACTTTTACTTAGCTTTCCTGGACTGAGTCCTGATGGTCACTCCTTTGCTTCTCAGGATATTGATGATGGGCTGGCTGCAAAACCCAACTTGAACTCAACTCCCAGATTTCTGTGGCTCTCTGTCCTGATCTCTGGGGTTAATTAATAGCCTTTACCTCCCCGATTTCATGATAATCTTTGAGAATGAAAGATAAACAACAATAACAACCTTCACACAAACAGAAAAGTACAAATGCAAGATCTAAGGCCTTTCAAAAGGCATCAAAAGGGAAAAAGGTTCTATGGACATTCTCCTAGCATTGTCTCACCACTGTGCTGTAGGCAAAGTAGACTTCCCACCAAATATTAGGAAGATGGCCAAAGAGGCTGACTCAGGTTTTGTGAAGAAGCCCCCAGATCCAATTAAGCAGCAAATTTTAAAAGATTCCTCCTAACCACATGGTCATCAGATTGGAACCAGATATAGAATGTTTATTCATTTTCCACAGTCTTTCCAAGAAAATTCTATTCTATGCCATCATGATTCAGAACTTTGATCAAAGTAATGACCAGCTTTGTTTTCAGAGGCCCCTTTGATGAAATATGTTACCCACCTCCTGACAGTGGTAGACTCAAGGTTCACAAAGAAACATTTTTAGACATAGCCTTTGTATAGATTTGATTTGTTTAACTCTTTGGTTTGTTATAAAGGTTTATATTTTTCTTTATTTTGTTGTTTTTTTTTTATTGGAGAAGGAGTTTGGGGGAAGAGGATGAATTAGCAACAATAAGCAAAAAAAGAGAAAAAAACTTTTTTTAAAATGCATAAAAAGGAACAGAAGGAAATTCAAAAGGAGGCATAGATAAGTAGGACAGTTCTGAAAATAAAGAGTAATTTATAGCTATGTATTTATGCACATATATTCAAATGCATTATACATTTAATTTGTTGATTATAAATATGTTCTCTTTTTATTTCATTATCACATATTTATCACCCATCATAATTCATAATCATATTTTATTATTTTAACTCTATTTTAAAGCAAATAGTATGAAATGGAGATTTCCAGTTCATGTTATTCTCTGTCTTCTTTTGTGTAGATGTAAAAATATTTTTTAGTGTTTTAGGTTAGACTAAAATAAATTTGAGGATAAATAAATTGGGGCAGCTAGGTGACACAGTGGATAGAGCACCAGCCCTGAAGTCAGGAGGACCTGAGTTCAAATCTGGCCTCAGACACTTAACACTTCCTAGCTGTATGACCCTGGGCAAGTCACTTAACCCCAATTGCCAAAGGAAAAAAGAAAGAAAGGAAGAAAGAGAGAGAAAGAAAGAAAGAAAGAAAGAAAGAAAGAAAGAAAGAAAGAAAGAAAGAGAGAGAGAGAGAGAGAGAGAGAGAGAGAGAGAGAGAGAGAAGAAAGAAAGAAAGAAAGAAAGAAAGAAAGAAAGAAAGAAAGAAAGAAAGAAAGAAAGAAAGAAAGAAAGAAAGAAAGAAAGAAAGAAAGGAAGAAAGAAAGGAAGAAAGAAAGAGAAAGAAAGGAGAATAAAGAAATTTAAAATAATTTTAAATTTAATTAAAATATATGGGCCATCTATATAAAAAGGAAATGTGTCATCAAGAAAACATTTAATAGGAAGAAAAGACAGGTCATGTGGGAAGGGTGAATGGTAAATAATAGGCAGAAAAATGTTCCTTTAATTGTTACTGTTGTTGGTTGTCCTTTGTTCATGCAGAGGAAGAACCATGACATCAGGTAGATGATACCAGGACATGCAAGTGAAGATTTCAGTGAGAGAAGGCTGTGCAGTGTCACTAGCCTCAATTTCTCCTCCAGAGCCATCTTGGATACACAATTTACATAATTGTGCATGTAAAGACAATAGTTTAATGAGTCCCTTATAGTTAGTACCTGATGTTTACCTTATATTTCTCTTGGATCTTGTACATCTAATTTTCTATCAAGTTTGGGTCCTTTTGTAACAAAATCCTGAAAGTCTAGCAGTTCATTGCATGTCCTTTTTTTTTTTTCTTTTCCATTCAGGATTATGGCCTTGGATGTGATGGGAGAGCTAGCCTTCTATTTTTTTTTTCTTTTTAAAGCTTTTTATTTTCAAAACATATGCATGGATAATTTGACAACATTGACCTTTGCATAGCCTTGTGCTTCAGATTTTCTCCTCCTTCCTGCTGCACAAGAGAAATCAAATCAAAAAAAAAAAAAATGAAAGAAAGTAAATGAGTAGGAAAGCAAAATGCAAGTGAACAACAACAAAAAGAGTGAGAATGTTATGTTATGATCCACATTCAGTTCCCACTGTCCTCTCTCTGGGTGGCTCTCTTCATCACAAGATCATTGGAACTGGCATCAATCATCTCATTGTTGGAAAGAGCTATATTCATCAGCATTGATCTTTGTATAATATTATTGTTGCCATGTACAATGATCTCCTAGTTTTTCTCATTTCACTCAGCATCAGTTCATGTAAGTCTCTTTAGGTCTCTCTGAAATCATCCTGCTGGTCATTTCTTATAGAACAATAATATTCCATAGCATTCATACACCACAACTTATTCAGCCATTCTCCAGCTGATGGGCATCCACTCAGTTTCTAGTTTCTTGCCACAAGGTAAAAGAGCTACCACAAACATTTTTGCACCTGTGGGTCCCTTTCTTTCCTTTAAGGAGATCTTAGCCTTTTTAAGCTAAGACTTTTAATAGGTTTCGGTTTGACTGAGACAGTGCCCAATCAGTGATTAAGGCTAGGTAAGAATAAGAGCAGAGAATGATCTCTTTTACTTAGTCCAACAAAAAAAAAATCATTCCTCATGGTTTCTGGCAAAATCATAAAGTTGTTATTTATACTTACTCTGAATCACTCAGGGCTTAGTGACCAACTGGGGTTTGGCCTGAGACCTGTAGTTGGTAAATTAATGGATATCCAGAGAACTTTAGGATAACTACAATCCATTGACTAGACTTCCAGTGGCTGATACATGGGAAGACAGGCATAAAGACGGACAGGAAGGAATGGTCACAATCCTGGAGGATTTGGAAGAAATAAGCTAATTAATTCAATGCAGTATTTAACTATTTAAGAACTCAGAGTTCATACTTGGCATCCCTAAGAGAAGTTACCTTTTAATGAAGAAACTCAGTTATGAAGTCAACAGAATCCTAGAAAAATCTGAAAGCTTGAGAGCATCTCAAGGGCCATTTAAAGGTAGGTAGATAGGAGCAAGAAACAGCTGGAAAGCATCGCTTTTTTCTTTGTTTTGTTTTGTTTAATTTTCTCAGATATTGGAAAAAACAGAAATTTTACCTTTCCACTAGAGTTGCTAAAGTCCCCATAACCAGACAAATACGGGCCCCTCCTAATATCTGGAATTTCTCTCTCTGATGATAAAACAAATGAAAGAAGAAAGAAAGAAAGAGAGAGAGAAAGAAAGAGAGAAAGAGAGAGAGAAAGAAAGAGAGAAAGAAAGAGAGAAAGAAAGAGAGAAAGAGAGAAAGGAAGGAAGGAAGGAAGGAAGGAAGGAAGGAAGGAAGGAAGGAAGGAAGGAAGGAAGGAAGGAAGGAAGGAAGGAAGGAAGGAAGGAAGGAAGGAAGGAAGGAAGGAAGGAAGGAAGGAAGGAAGGAAGGAAGGAAGAAAAAGAAAAAGAAAAACCCACTTCTGATTTATTTTTTTCCCCTTGATTCTGGCTCTCAGCTTAATTGTTCAGGACCAGAAGAAATTCCACTTAGGAATTGGTAATAGTGGTAGGTTTTTTTTTAAAAATTTTCTCATTCTAAAAAGCTAAGTGGTTTCTAATGCATGGGTTCTTTCCCATGGCCTCATCCATTGAAGTGCAGAGACCCAAAGTGATTTAATAACTGAATTCATATTGGTTTGGAAGATTCATCCCATGGTGGAGTTTTCTATCTAACTCAGACTTCCCAGATTCTGGGTCATTGTTGGTGTTATGTCAAATCTAGAAGGTGATGTAATTGGGGGATTTGGGGAGGAGCAGAAATGGATCTGCTTTTCAGCATTTGCACAATGATGATTTATTGATTAGATTAGTCTTGTGCCAGACACTGAGAATGTAAGTTCTCACTTTATATATTGAACTCCTGACCAGACCCCATCCACAGTGTCCACAGAATTCTTTATCTATTGCTTTTTGTGAACTGGGAAAATGACTTATGATTACTTTTTTTCCCTTGAATTTTCACCTTAATCAGCTTGTCTGATGTATTTTCTAAATGTTTAGAGATTTATTAAAAGAGGCTCACTGCATTTTTTTCTACTAATTAAACATCCTGGCTTTGGTTTGCTTTTCTGTTTATATCCTTAGCATTTGTCTCATAATCACTTAATAAATTCTTTTTCATTAATTTATAAAAGGAGTTTATATTATGCAACAGTCAATGCCATTCTAAGATGATACAATAACTTGAAAAAAACCTTATCATTCTCTCTTTTCCATCTTGATCTACTTTGTATCCTTTGTCAATTGGATAAAACCATGAAACCAATGGCTTCTTGCCTTTTTTTTATTATTGATGGCCATGGCTTATGGAATTGCAAGCTTTCAGAATAAGAAGAAACTTCAGAAATCATCCAAGTTATTTTTTTATCCAATACATGGATTTTGCATAAAATATCAATTTAAGGATTTGTTAGGTTCTTACTAAGTGCTAATGAGATAATGAGATATTAGGTTCTTACTAAGTGCTAAGTAGGTACTTAAAAATTCTCTAGTTCTGGCCTTTACTGGGAATTTTACCCCTTCGAATTTCTGGGGAGGAGCTTGCATGCTTAGGAGGAGCAAGTTCATTGGTTGAAGTATTTTTCCCAGAAGCCCTTGCATTACCCGTGCCCATTCTCTGGGAGGATAAAAGAGGGCGGCACTAGAAAGATTGTGAAGAGTCTCAACTCTAGATCAGAGTTGGAGCAGCTCTCTGGAGGAAGGAGAGTTTGGCTGAGAGATTGAGTTGAGACAGCAGATCTCCTCCCAGAGAGCGATTGGCAGTTTCTGGAGACAACAAAATACTACAAGGAGATCAAGAAAACTATGAATACCTAACCTGGTGAGGGAAAGGCTTATGAAATATGATTTTGGAGTATCTGAAGTGTCACCATGTGAAAAATTACTGATATAATTTTTAAAATCTGGAAGCTGTATTTCTCCCCAAAATGGGAAGAGTGGAAGCTAATTCAAGTTTGAGAAAAGAAAACAGGGTTTCTTCCAGTATAATGGAAATGTTGAGCTTGTCTTGAAAGAAAGAGGAGGAAAAGTAGCTGATACTCTCTTCTTTCCCCACATATTCATAGAACAACCACACTGTGATCTAATGGCAGCTACAAATCTGGTCTCTCTCTCTTTTCAAAATAAAACTTCCAAAGAAAATCATAAGACCTGACCATTAAGTGGACATGTTGATGATAATGATTATTTTTCTTTTATCATGGGCTCTTGTTCCAATAACTGGAACACTAAAACAAAAAACAAAAACAAACAAAACAACAACAACAACAAACAACCATAGGGAAAATTGATTCTTACCTTATCTCTTGTATAATTCCATTTCTATTTTTCTTTTATTCTATCAAATATTATATTTGACAGATTCAAGCTTATTTATCATAAGTAGCCATGGTTGACTCTTTACCTTCTCTGATAATCCCTTTGTTCAAGGAACAAGGATGAAAAAGAGCTTGAGAGGCAAACAAGAAAGAGCATCATTCCTAGATCAGGGCTAGGATCTCAAACCCTTCCCTCCCTACCTACCCCATCATTTGACTGGGTTTTTTTGTTTTGTTTTGTTTTGTTTTGGGTTTTTTCTTTCTAACTGGGGACTTCATCAAAAAACTATTTCTTACTGCACTTCTAGGATGAAAATCAGTATAAACTTGGGCTATTCCAAAGAACCCTTTCCTAGACACTAGTCTAATAGTGATTCAGCATTACAATGGTATAATACAAAATCATTAGATTTGTTTTTTTTATTCTAGTTCTGCAACTATGTGATGAAGCATTTAAAGTTTCCAAGTTTCTGTTTCCTTGTGCATAAAACAAAAGGTTTGGGTGAAATAATCTCTAACTTCATCTCCAGATCTAAATTTAGGATTTTATTATCTTCTGAACTTGAATAGCAATTTTATGAAACTAGAATTTGTTAATCAGGTGTTGATTCATATTGGGAAAGAGAGTTTCCTCACTGAGAGCTATCTACACAGCTCTAATATATATATATATATATATATATAAAATAAAACAAATCAATAAGTCAAGACTTGTTGACCTTATTCCTTGAATCAGAATCAGAAACAAGAGGTAGATATGGCACCCAACAAAAAAGGTAACTTTTTGTATGAATCATTGGCAAATTTTTTAAAAGAATTAAACTTCTCTAAAATGAAATGGGCTGGCTGCCTCAGAAGGTAGTGGATGTCCCTTTTTGCAGACATTCAAGCAGTGGCTGAATACACTGGATACATCCTTTGGGGCATGAGTTGGACTGGATGATCCTAAAGTCCTTTAAATTATAAAATCCTAGAGATCTGTATTCTGTCAGTGGTGATAGCCCCAGAAAGATGCCTAGCAACAAGCTGAATGTATCTTCTGTGTAAGATGCCTGGAAGAATATGGATAATATGGGTACTATATAAGATGATATATATGAGTTGACATCCAAAAGGGAAACACACCCATTCATAATTTCATCCATCATGCTTTTATTCATACAGCATCTATCTGGGCAAAACCATACCTTTGACAAATCTGGCAGGAGGTTATTGTTTGACTTCCCAATTACTGTTATAGAGTTTGAATGATATGTCCTATGTTATCTTTTTTGGAAATCCCAGTTCATCCTTTTAAATTGATGAGAACAAATCCCCATTTGGGGACACATGGCAGATGTCTCAGTCCTGCTGTTCATCAAGAATCTTTTATCTTTAAATTTTAGAGCCTATCTTTCCAATGTACCCAAGAAGATAAAACCCATGTTATTTACCCTTCTGGAAGCCTTGTCAACCAAACAAAAAAGCCCCTTTCCCCCTCAATCAGACACCATAGCACAATTTTCTCCTTGTGGATTCCATTGACCATTTAATGTTTTCCAATAAGTCCTTTCCATCAGGGCAATATACAAATCATGCTTTTTCTCTTTATAAGCAGTTTTTCAATAAATAAACAAATATCTGGGGAAAGACAGATAATATTTTTTTAAATGAGGGTAACCAATTACATGCAAAGATAAATCAACAATATACAATTTTTTTCAAGAAAACATCACACACCTGTCACACTAAATAGTACCCACAATATGGTGTTTAACAGATCATATTTTTGTTGTTGTTTAGTTGTTTTTCAGTTATGTCTGATTCTCCATGACCCCATTTGAGATTTTCTCAGCAAAGATAGTAGAGTGTTATGTCACTTCTTTCTCCAACTCATTTTACAGATGAGAAAACTGAGGCAATAGGGTGAAGGGACTTGCACAAGACCACATGGCTAGGAAGTATCTGAGGCCAGATTTGAACTCAGGTCTTCCTGACTCCAGGTGTGGCACCCTATTCATTGCACCACCCAGCTGCTTAACAAGTCGTATTTTTGCTTGTCAAATATGTTTTTTTTTTTCCCTCAAGAGAAACTTGGAGTCACTTTATTCTGTTGGCCTGATTCAATATATCAGCTAATATCTTGGCAAAGTCATTCTATCAATTGACTAATTGATCAATATTCAATTATTAAGCACCTACTATGTGCATGCAGTTTTCTGCAGAGGAGAAGCCCCACCAGAGAAAACTGTTTTCCTCAGCTAAAACATGTCAAGGTATAGATATAAAGTGATCTTTTGCCCATTTACTTTTTTGTATAATGCTAAATTTCAATGCAGCCCTTAGAAGAAAGAGAAAATTGGCAATGGCAGGATCACTATTTTCTAAAGTTGGGTTGCTTTGCAAGGAAATCAATGCTAGCAACTCTATTTTGCCACAAGTCTAAAAGATGTTAGGTAATTGTTTAAGGTTGTCCAGCAAGTTTGAAACTATCAGTGCTTTAAGAAATACATCATAGACCTGCCATGATTTTTAAAAAGTGAGGTAAGAAATCTCATGAGAAGACATGCATCAGGGAATTGGATTGCTGATAGTTCAAGAGCAAAATGGAAAAAGTACTAGACTTGAGCCCATGTTTGAATCCTGACTCATACTTTCTAGATTGCAATTGACTTTGACCAAATTACATCCCCTCAATTTTTTTTCAATTCAACAAGCATTTATTAAGTACTTACTATATGCCAAGAATGGTAGTAGAAGTTGGAGATATGAAGACAAAGAAAGAAACCTTGGGAGAATTTATATTTCCCTATCAACAAAATGAGACAGTTGTGCTAGATCAGGAGTTTTAAATCTGGCATCCAGAGATCCCCAAAGGATCTATGAATAGGTTTCAGGGGATCCATAAGCTAGGATGGCAGGGGGGAAATTATCTTTACTTTTACTAGCTTCTGTCTGAAATTTAGCATTTCCTTCTATTTTGAATGTGGGAAGCAAACATTATTCTGAGGAGTTCACAAGGAGTACCACTGGCTAACACCCAGTTTTAAAATTTAAGAATTCCTCCTCAATATTTTTTATTTCTATCACATCAAAACATGTTTCAGTCCTCCCAGCAATGAAAGGTCAAATTCACTTCTGGAATAAGCTTGGAAAACTAGTTTTATATCTTAGTTTAGAGTCTAGATACAAAGTATATATGTTTGTGTGTGTGTGTATGTTGTGTGTGTGTCTGTGTGTGTGTGTGTGTGTGTGTGTGTGTGTGTGTGGTTTCTTAGCAGAAAACAATTTTACCCTATGAAAACTAAGGTTTTTTCCCAAAGAAATCGTTTTAATCAGACATATTTTTGGAAGGCAATGGGCCTGTGAAAGACCAACATGTCAGATGTCAAACTGATATTTGGACTCAATAAGGCTTGAGAATGATACTTTAGCTTTGTCCATATTGGATATGAGTGTCCAAAGACTAAATTTTCTTGGGTCATGTTAGTCTAAATCTAGTGGTACATAGGTGAGGATCACCAGAGCAACTAGAGAATCAACTTTTGCTTCTGGGGATGATCAGAGGAAAGAAATAAAAGAGATCCTTGTCATGAGATGACATTTCATTGGTTAGGAACTTAAAAGAAAAAGGCCCAGAGTTAAATCTGGAACTGGCCCAGGATGGAGACAGAAATTAAAAAAAAGCATTGAATGTTCACCAAGGCCCTAGTGTAAGATCCACAAAAGGCCATCTTATCCTTTATTTATCTGCCAAATATGACTCGATTAGAATAGACATTTTTGTGAATAAGGCCCTAAATGACATTTGTGCTAAAAGATATTTTTGTATCAAAAGCATTGCCTGATGAGTAGAGCAGGGACCAGTTTTCTCCCTGACACATGGTTCCCATTGGCACCATGACATAGAAAGTGGATTTGCTTTTACAGACCCACTTTATGGATTTGGTGATTCAGTTCAAGTGGACTTGAGAAGTTTTGAAAGTCTTCTTCAGCTACTGGGTACCATGGAAGAGGAGAAAGGAGCTATGACTGGTTAGGGAACTAAGTAAATACTATATACATAGAATTGGAGTTTTCCCAGGACCAAGAATGGAGAAAATTCCATTACTCTTTCAGGGAACCCTTAGATAACTGACCTAAGCAAGACCATTTTCCTTCTCATATGTAAAATGGGACAGAGAAGATTACCAAGATGACTTCTGAGGTCCGTTCTGGCTCTGTTTGAGATCTAAACTTGATCCAGAACTGTATGACCTGCTCTAGGCAAAATGGATTCCACTAGCTTGTTAAAATAAAAATAAATACACTAATAAAAAGCACTTGCACAGGAGCCCTTCCCCTTCTCCACCCCCACCCACTCCCCCCCAAAAGCAAAAAATAAAAATAAAAAATCCTGTTCCAATCTTTAGGTTGGATAGTGACTATTTACATCCTCTTTCTTTTTCATTCTCTTGTTATTTTTTTCATTGTGTGTGATATGAGGGTGAAGTGGCGGAGGTTGATTTTCATGGACATTACTAGCTTAGCTGGGCCAGGATTCAAAAGAATAGCAAATGAACTGGCAACTGCCCTGCCTTCCACCTCAGCAAAGAGTATGTTATACATATTTAACATGATTTTAAAGTTACCTGCAAGGCAATATAACAGGTGGGAATTAGAACATTAATAGTGCCAAGCCTCTTAAAATTATAGTTTTAGGAGAGTGGGACTTCTTAGGCCTCAGAGAGACAATACTGATATCTTCTTTGATCTCTTGTGAAATTTAAATTGAGTTAAGTTATCTCTAAGAAGATTCCAGGGATGGCTTTGAATAGCCTTCTGGTCTACCCACAGGGAGAACAAGTTACTAAAGGAAAGTAACAGAAATGGTTCTGGTGAGAGAAATACAGACCTTTCAAGCCTTTTCTCTTCTCTAACAAAGGCACCCTGATCAATGGACCTCCAGGGCTGGGCTTGTCAAAACAGAGTTAAATAGTTTACTAGAATTAAATAGCTTCACCCTCCAGGCATGGCCCATGAGCCATAGCAACTTTCCAGAGTACCAGGCTTCAAGTGGATGGGTAACCAGCTGGCCTTTGAAAACCTTTGAAAACTGGGATTTTGGGGATGATGCTTCTATCTCTGCCCCATGAGACCTTGACTGTTTTTCCTTTCATATTTCCTTTTAATCACCTAACTCCTTTCTCCTTGAACTCTCTTTAGACACAGAAAACGTTATTTGCAAAGTTCTTGAAAGTAGAATGGGAATGAGAGACACTGGAGAAAGTGGGAAGGAATGGAAAGGAATAGAAGGACAGGAGAAAATGAAATGTATCTTTGTTCAAGCTAGCAGCCACCCATCACAAACCACAGCCAGTGGGAGCCCTCCAGGCAGGAACTGGTATTATCAAATTCATACCCAACAACGTTCATTTTGGTAATTGGTAATTTGGATTTGACTTAAAAAAAAAATCCAATGACAACAAAACTCAAAGGACAAGAAAAAAATTTGATTAAAAAACAAACAAAAAAAAAAAAAAACGCCAAGATGACTATCAGTAGCACATTGCATCTGAGTTAGTCCCAGTTCCATGTAATAGTGATGTCCCAACTCTCATTTGACAAGCAGGCCTGGCTGGTCTTATACTCCGATCTTCATATCGACGTTCTGCAGGTTCCGAGTCTCATCAGCATTCATGTACTCATCTTGTCCGATTTGGCCATCAGATGGTTCTTTATACACCAGATTCACCATTTCCTGAGACTTGCTGGCGTCACCATTCAGTCCAGGGGACTTCTTGTCATCAACTGCTCCATTACCATTGTTAATCACAAGTTTCTTCTTCTGCCCACATCTAGTCAGGAGAAAAATAACACAAGAGGGGGTTGATGGGACCAAAGGGAGGGATCTGGGCTGGCAATCAGGAAGGAGATCCACAAATTCAACCATTACCCTAACTTCTAGTCCACTCTGAGTTACTATCTGTCCATGGAAGTGATAAAACTATTTTTTCCCAAACAAGAGTCAATGATATAGGTTTAGTTTTGTATCATTTCTTTTTTCATTCAATCAGTTTTTCTTTTTACCTGGTTGGTTAGTCTAGATTGAAGAGTTTTTACCACAAAAACCATATATTGGTATATATAAATTACCATATATGCATGTATTCTACTGCACCACAGTTCCCTTTGTAAAGTACTTTTGCATGTTACTTCTTCTAACATTTATATCAGCCCCGTGTAAAGGGAAAGTCCTAAATGTTATCTTCCTATAGGGCGCATCTTTACTGATTACCCTGATTAAATGCTTCCTCTTTTTTCATGAAAAAGAAAAATATTGTCTCATGTATATGAAATAGATAACCAAATTTCTCTAAATTTCTCCAATTATACTTGTCTGTTTATATATAAACCCCTTTGAGGGCAAGGACTTTTATTTTTGTTGTTGTATCTCCAGTGCTTAGCATAGTGTCTTATACTTACTAAATGTTTGTTGAGTGGAACTAATTTCTGCATTATAGATAAGAAACTATGTTAGATGACCACTAAGATCCCTTTGATTTCCAAGAATCTTGTCATCATGGGGTTCTGTATTCTATTGGGATTCCGAGAAGAGAGTAAGGAAACATCAGCACTTAACTTAATGCATATTTGTTGATGTGATGTGATGGAAAGAACACTAAGTTTTGTGATATGTCTTGTGATGTCTTCCAACTCTAGCACCAAGAACCTAAAAAATCCATTTTACACACAAGGAGGATACTGAATTCTGTTAAAGCTCAAAGTGAATCCCTAACCAGGGACAGAACACAAAGACCTCAGATAGGTGTAATAGACTGGGCTTTTTTTCCTGGATGAGGCTGTCCATATGATGCTTCCTTCCCATCCCAGACTTTCCTAGTGAAACCTAGCTTGTGGATCTTGGATCTCTTTATAAAGCAAGTGTGCGTCTGTGGAGACAGAGTGAAAGAGAGGCACAAGGAAAGGACAAGAGAGGAGAAGAGAGAAGAGACAGAGACAAACAGAAACAGAGACAGAGACAGAAGAAACAGAGACAGAGAGACAGAAAGAGACAGAGAGAGACAGAGATAAGCCTTTAAAAAAAGAATACTATCGGGCTGGTGAATTTAAAAGGGAAAAGTGTATCTATAGACTTATCCAGCCTACTATTCTATTAACTGCCTTCAGTTATGATTGGAAATCTGTTCCCAATTTTCAAATACAGAGTAATTCACAGCACCCAGGCGGCCCCATTCCCAGCAAGCTGCCCAGTATCCAGACTAGCCTTGTTTGTCGGTTGCCATGGCAAATGACTTCATGTGGAGAATGGAGAAAGGAACAAAGGGGTGGTCTTCCTTTTTTTTAATAGACACAATAGAAACTGTATCATGAGTTATTGAACCCCTGGGATGGATGTCACTGTGAACTTGACCATGTGCTCAGCACTTGAGCTCTGACATTCCTATACTGACATCAGCCAAGAATGACTTATTGAAATCTAATCAGGAGTGAAGACCACATACTCTGAGAATTGGCCAACGGCCTGGCAGTCAAATGATGAGAAATCTATATTTCACTTTTAAAAAATAATTTGAGGCAAAAAGAAAAAGAGAGACAGTGACTTCTTGGCAGACCTTATTCTAGAGAAATTATCAGCTAAAATTCTCTCTCCATATATTCATATCTCTCTAGGATTAGGCTTTTTGATATGTATGTGTGTTTAAACCAGTTTTGCTTTCTTCTAATAGAAAGTGCCTTGAGGCCTTATCTCATATTTGTTTAATCATAGTATCTTCTTAAACAGTGCCTGACAAATAATAATACTCAGTGCTCATATAGTGATTTAAGATCTGAAAAATGCTTTACAAATATTTTCTTCTTTGATACTCACAACAAACTTGGAAAGTAGATGCTGTTATCCCTATTTTGTCAGTGAGCAAATTGAGGTCGACAGTGTCTTCTCCAGGGTCACAAGATTTAGAACTGAGATTTGAATCTAGCAGTCACTTGATTTCAAGTCTCGCACTCTTTCTACTCTCTTTCCCAGGTATTTTTTTTTCCTTTCATTCTCTAAAGGCCAAATATAAGTGATATAGATTCTTTCATAGATGTGCATGGACTTGGAGCTTGAAAAAAGCTTAGAGTTCATTTGTTTAATTTCTTTTTATTTTGATGAGGAAACTGAGGCCCAAAGCATTAAATTGATTTGCCCTAGATCATATACATATTAGAGGTAGCTCAGTGGATAGATGGGCACAGACTTGGGAAGACCAGAGTTCAATCCATCTCCAGATATTTACTAGCTGTGTGATTCTGCCTCAGTATACTCAAAATAAAGATAATAATAACATCTAGCTCCCAGGATTTTTGTAAATATAAAATAAGGTAGTACTTGTAAAATATTTTGCAAATCTTAAAGCACTATATAAATGCTAGTTTTTGTAGCAGCAATAGCAGTGTAATAGTAATGGTGGTGGTGATAGTGGTGATGGTAGTAGTAGTAATGGTAGTAGCAGTAGTAGTAGTAGTAGTAGTAGTAGTAGTAGTAGTAGTAGTAGTAATAGTAATACTAGAAGTATCAGTAAAGTAGTAATAGTAGTGGCAGCAGCAGCAGCAGTAGTAATAGTAACGGTGGTGGTGATAGTGGTGATGGTAGTAATAGTAGTGGTAGTAGCAGCAGTAGTAGTAGTAGTAGTAGTAGTAGTAGTAGTAATAGTAGTAATACTAGAAGTAGCAGTAAAGGAGTAATAGTGGTGGCAGCAGCAGCAGCAGTAGCAGTAGTAGTAGTAGAAGAAGAAGTGGCAGTAGACTAGTGATGATAGTAGTAGTAGTAGCAGTAATGGTGGTAGTAGTGGTAATAGTAGTGGTATTAGTAGTATTGGTAGTAGTAATGATAGTAGTAGAAGAAGAATTGGTAGTAGAGTAGTAGTAATAGTAGTGGTAGTATAAGTGGTAGTAAAAGTAATAATAGTAGTAGAAGTAGTGGTAGTAGTAGTAATAGTAGTGTTAGTAGTAGTAGTGGTAGTGGTAATGGTGGTGATAGTAGTAGTAGAAATGGTAGTAGAGTAGTAGTAGTAGAAGTGTTAGTAGAAGTTGTAGTAGTAGTGGTAGTAGTGGTAATAGTATGGTAATGGTGATGGTGGTAGTAGTATAAGTGGTATTAGAGTAGTAGTATTAGTAGCAATAGTAATAGTAGTAATAGTGGTAATAGTATAAGTAGTAGTAGTAGTAGTAGTAGTAATAGTAGTAATACTAGAAGTAGCAGTAAAGGAGTAATAGTGGTGGCAGCAGCAGCAGCAGTAGCAGTAGTAGTAGTAGAAGAAGAAGTGGCAGTAGACTAGTGATGATAGTAGTAGTAGTAGCAGTAATGGTGGTAGTAGTGGTAATAGTAGTGGTATTAGTAGTATTGGTAGTAGTAATGATAGTAGTAGAAGAAGAATTGGTAGTAGAGTAGTAGTAATAGTAGTGGTAGTATAAGTGGTAGTAAAAGTAATAATAGTAGTAGAAGTAGTGGTAGTAGTAGTAATAGTAGTGTTAGTAGTAGTAGTGGTAGTGGTAATGGTGGTGATAGTAGTAGTAGAAATGGTAGTAGAGTAGTAGTAGTAGAAGTGTTAGTAGAAGTTGTAGTAGTAGTGGTAGTAGTGGTAATAGTATGGTAATGGTGATGGTGGTAGTAGTATAAGTGGTATTAGAGTAGTAGTATTAGTAGCAGCAGTAATAGTAGTGATAGTGGTAATAGTATAAGTAGTAGTAGTAGTAGTAGTAGTAGTAGTAGTAGTAGTAGTAGTAGTAGAGTAGTAGTAGTGGTAGTAGTAGTAGTAGTAGTAGTAAAAGTAGAAATACTGGTAATAGTAGTGGTGGTGGTGGTAGTGGTAGTATAGTAATGGTAGTAATATAAATAGTAAAGGAGTAGTAGTAGAATAGTAGTAGTAGTAATAGTAGTAATAGCAGCAGCAACAATAGCAGTAATGGTAGTAGTAGTAGTAGTAGTAGTAGTAGTAGTAGTAGTAGTAGTAGTAATAGTAGATGATGACCATCTTGGTCACTGACAACAATTTTAATTGCTCTATATAGATGTTTATTCTCTTTTCAAAATTTTCTGGGAAAAGAGACTCAGTAATCTGTGAAAGTGCTCCCTTCTCTCTAACTTCAATAATTCCAACATCTCAAGTCAATTAATTTACCAAAAAAAAAAAAAAAAATTCCCTCCTGCACACTTAAGCACCTCTTAAGAATGTCTAACAAGTAGAGAGTTCAAAATTGATCCTTTCTTTAAAGGCAGCAACCTTTAATAGATATTGAATGATTCCCCCCTCCACAAGCAGCATGAAAATGACCACGGGTTGTCTTACCTTCTCCGACTGTTGACAGCAATGCAGACAGCTAGGATCAGAGCCAGTGCCAAGAGAGCCGAGAGGATGATCAGCCATTCTGGTTAGGTGAGCCAAAACATATGGGAATTAGGAAGGGCTTGAAATGAACCTCACCTAATCAAATTTAACAAGGCTCTCCATTACAGGATAGGAACTGTGCTGGAGGGTTGTAACTGAGTGTTTCAAAGAAAATCTTTCTATTCATTCTCTTATCTGAAGACAAACTATACAAAGGCTTGGTTTGTCTGCTGGATTAAACCGAGCTGACAGACCATCTATTGAATTGTTTCATTGGCCAGGAGTTTTTCCAGGTTTTATGGGCTCAGAGATCTGGATAGATCAGTGGCTGGAAGGAACCTAGAAAGCTATTTAGTACAACCCACTGACTTAACAAATAAATTGATAGTCTTTTTTTTCCCCTTCCTGTGCATATCTCATCCCCTGGAGAGGAGAAAGTTGGGAAAGGGGGTGGAGAGGAAACAAATCCTTATTAAATTATTTTTTGAGGCAATTGGGGTTAAGTGATTCACCCAGTTAATAAGTATCTGAGGCCGGATTTGAACTCCAGTCCTCCTAATTTGGGAGCTGGTGCTCTAAGCACTAAGTCACCTAAACGTCCTAATGCTTATTTTTTGAGAAAAAAAAATTGTGTGTCAGATGGGATGTAAACACAGATTCTCCAACTCTAGTCATTGTTCCTTCCTCATTAGAAGGTAAGCTCCTTGGGAGTAGGAACTGCGTCATAATTTTGGACTAATATTCCTAGTACCTAAAGAATGCCTGGCATATGATAGGTGCTTAAAAATGTTTATTAACTTACTGTTTGATTGGAAGATTTCATTTTAATGCTAATACCAATTGAGTGAAAATAATTATGAAAAATTTCTGCTCTTACTTTTTTACTTAAATATATCTTGGGAAGGAGTCAAGAAGACCTACAGGAGGCAGTAAAGGAGATGGGGGAGAAGGAAGGATAGCATTAATCCTTGTCTCTTCTTCCCTCCCCCCCTCCATCTCAAGCCTGGCTTGTATGTGGTTCATTGAATGGCCAATATATGGCAAATTATTTCTTTAAGCAACATATATGTTGAAGGACTCTGTCTTCTATCAGAGTTCAGGCAAAATGAGACCCCTGAGAGTTTCAATTTCTCCCTTAATTCCTTACCACTATAAAAAGAAGCCTGGACCCAAGGTCCAAGCCCCCCCTTAAGGGATCCATGAATAGATTTCAAGAGGTCCATGAATTTGGGCCAGAAAATAAAACATCTTAATATTAACCTCTAACAAAAATTTAGTATTTCTTTCAATTATAAATGTAAAAAGAAACCTACAATATTCTTCTGAAAAAATTCTATGGGTTTCACTTGAATGTGAAAGAGGAATATGTCACACAAAAATCTTTAAGACCACTTGCCCTAAAGAGACATAATCTTGTAACCCCCTAGAGTGAACATTGTTTGAAATAGATCAAATTACAATTCAAGGAAAATCCTAAATTCAATTAAATCCTAATGATAATCACGAGGTAGCATTTTACTCTTTTTGTTGTTGTTTACTTGCATTTTGTTTTCTAACTCATTTTTTTCTTTTTGATCTGATTTTTCTTATGCAGCAAGATAATTGTTATAAATATGTTTACATATATTGGATTTAACATATATTTTAACATATATAACATATATTGGATTACTTGCTATCTAGCGGAAGTAGTAGAGGGAAAGAGAGGAAAATTTGGAACACAAGGTTTTGTAAGGGTCGATGTTAAAAAGTTATCTATGTATATGTTTTGAAAATAAAAAAAACTTTAATAAAAAAAACTAAAGAATTCTAATTAGATTTAAAACAGATTTAAAATTTTTACAATTAATTTATTCTTATAGGAAAGTTCCAATATGGAAACTCCCTCTAGCAATGCAGGCCAACAATATGTCCACTCTTTATAGTCTTAGAAAGTGGCTCTGAGAGGTTGAGTGATTTTTATACTGGGTCACTTTAGCTAGGGTGTGGCAGAGAATGAGCTTAAGCTTGAACCACAGTCCCCCAGAATCCACAACCAGCCCTCTATGTTCCCTATCAAAACATGCCTCTTATTCAATAATTTAATTCTGACAATGAAATGGCTAATGTATCATCCCCTCAAAAAGATCCATTCTTTCTGAATATGGAGATGACACATAGAAATCAAGAAAATCCATTTTCTGAATGGTTCCCCCCCAAAATAGTTTTTATTTCACCCCCCCCCCATCTAGGGCACCTGTAGTCAGTTAACTATAATGTTGCAGAATAAATCAATTTGTCAGAATTCAGGGTGTGGACAAATGAGTCCAGAATTGGACTCGTAAGTATTTTGCTGGCTAGCTCACACCCAGGATCCTGCTGAAATGATTTTCTGGGGCTTTCAGAGATTGTCTCCTCAAGTCAATCTAGGCTCAATGGTAAAGGGAAGAAGTGTTTTCATCTTTCTGTACCTTGTACTTAAGAGACTATATGACTTACATTATCCATAGTTTCAGAGGGAGGAATTAGGCTATCCAGCTATAATGAAATCTACTCTTCTACAGAATTGAAAGACAATAAGAATAAACCTTGGTGACCAATCTTTTGGTACAATCCTTTTCAACTGTTCTTTCTGTGATTCATCAGGATTGAGAGGTTTTGTGAAACTACATAAGGGGATCTTCCTCTTCTAAATTGGAACATACCTGGAATTTTGGCCCGTCTTTTAGGGTTAGGAGTTTGTTCAGAGAGGCCTTGGTTGCCTTCGTGGGATGGCGTTGCATGAGCTAGAAAAGAAAACAAAGCATTTTACCTTGGCACCCGTTAAAAACTGTCATCGAGGAATGTTTCCTTCACCATAAGCTCATCCTGAGCCATACAGGAAAGAGCTAACCTTTTCCTATTTTAGAGAAATCACAATAAAAATGTTGATGATTTATGCTACATCATTTGAGGTAATATTCTTGCCCCCCCCCCAAAAAAAAAAACATAACTCTTAGCTTTGTTCTGAGTTTGACCATTGCTGGGCTTTTTGAGATAGCATTCCCTCTTCCTTACAAAACATAAAAACTCAATTACATCCAGAATCCTCTGGATCACAGTGTTTCCTTTGACTACTATTCTCCTCCAATCCTCCAGACTCTAACTTTGCTATTTCAGTCTATCCAATGAGCAAATGTAGTCCTAGCATGTCAGGGCTAGAAAAGACCATAGATGTCAGCTAATTTAGGGATAATAATAGCATCTGTCTTCCTTGGGAAAAGAAGACAAAATGAGTAAATATGTAAAATGCTTTCCAAATGTTAAAGAATTATGTTATATAAATATGATACATGTCAATGGTTTCACTAGTGCTCTACTAAAGCTTCTGGGTCTTGCCATCTTCCCTGCAACCATCCCTGTTTAAGCATTGAATTGGTCCAGTTGAAAATGAGCATGAGCTCTCCCTTTCTAGGGCATTTCCCCCAATTTAGATTTTTGAGAACAGTGTCTGTCTTGATTCTATGTCCCCAAGTCTTAGCACAGTGCTTGGCACTAGTGAATGTTTACTCATTCTAGTCTAATAAACACTTGGATTTGCCTTGGTACTTGGAAGTAGTTAGAGGGCACCACAGGCCATAGAGTACTAAGGATGGAATCAGGAAGAGCTGAATTCAAATCTAGCCTCAGAAACTAGCTGTGTGACTTGGGAAAGTCACTTTACCTCTATATACCTCAGTTCCCTTACCTGGAAAATTAGGATAATAATAGTATGTACCTCCCTAGGTTATGTGAGGATTAAATGTGATATTTTTAAGTGCTTAGGTGATACCTGGCATATAGTAGGTACTTAAAAAAATGCTTGCTTCATTTCCTTCTTCCCTTCTTAATAAGGGAAACTAAGTCAAAAATATAATAAATATAATTTTAAACATTAAAAATAGTGATGCTATTTTGATCCTCTCCAAATATGAAGGACAACAACTAATTTCACCAAATAGTGGCCAGTTGTTCCTTGGACTCAAGTCTCCATCTATCCTGTTCCCAGAAATTTGCGGAGATCACCCCAAACCAGGGCCTAGAATATATTTCTTTCTTGGTTTCACGCTGCCTTCCATCAAGACACAGGTTAGTACCTCCTCCATGAAATCTTCCCTCATCAATCAATCAAATCAATGTGGAAAACTATAGTGTCAACAGAGGATTCAGTAAATTTCTAGAGATACACACAAGGAAATCCACTTGGTTCCTAGTATCTTAGATCTGGAACTAAGGGCATTTTCAAGTACTAATTCTTATTTTTCAAGTGAGAAAACTAAGACCCAAGGAGGTAGGTTACACAGGTAGCAAGTGACAGAGATAGAACCTGATTCCCAAAGCCGTCAAGAGGCTTTACATTAGAGTATGCCCCATCCCTCCGAGATGGACACTGAGTTTCTTCCATCTCTAGGGTTAGACAACTTTGTCTCCTGGATAGAACTCTAAGTCAGCCAGCCAGAGTTGCTTTTACTCCCACTCTGGAATGCAGTTTTCCACATCATTTGCAGGTTTTCACCTGTTGGGTGTCCTAGAATGCTTGAAAAACCCATTGGCTCTTCTTGGAATCTCTCTAACTCTGGTTAGTTAGGCTTTGATATTTGAATGGGAGGAGGAAATTAATGGAGCCTAATCTCCCCATTTTGTTTTTCAAAACAATTACCCCAGGCAGGGAAAGATCTCTGGGTGTGTATTCAGTGGAGAGCTCTGCTATTGAACAATGGGTGTTGCTTAGAGAGAAAGGAACAGACCTGAATAGGGGCAAACTCCCACCAAGCTGACTTTCACTTGAGGCAAGAATAGAGATAAGGGAGGAGATAAAGCAGAAGTTGCTTCACATCCTGGAAACCAACTAAGTCAAGCTATGGGAGACCAGCTGGGAAAGCAGGTTTTCCAATCAGGGGCCTTTGACTCTGAAATTTGGGAGATAACAATTTCTAGGAGGAGAGAGGATGGTATAATAGTGATAACAGTCTTTGTTCAACTCTGAGAAAAACATGTGAGAGAGGGTTATAGGTTTGGAGCTAGAAGAAATCTTAAAAGTCATCGAGTGTAGGTATAAATATATCCACACTTAACTGTAGCCTGCTTGGGGGAAGTGGGATGTGGGATGAAAGGGAGAAAAAGAATAAAGTAAAAAGTGCACAGCAGAGAACAAACGAAAACCTACAAGGAAGCAAAGATGGACAGAAATATAATCTCTTCTATAAATATACATACTTTCTTGAAATAGAAATCTATTGTTGCATGTTTTGAATCCTTTGTGATGTTCTGCCTTTCTTTTTTCTGTTTTTTCCCCCCTATTTTGTATTTAATTTTAAATAAATATATTTTTAAAAGTCATCTAGTACAACTACCTAATTTTACAGTTCAGAAAACCGAGGTGTGGAGATTTTCAGATTCTTCCCTAATATTATACAAATAACAAGAAACACAATCAATACTTAAACCCAGCTCCTTTAATCCCAAAACTTTTCCACCATCACTTGGAACCATGCCTTGTAAGCTCTTGAGCCCTCATGAAAAATATGAGTTATTGCTATTTGTTGTTACTGTTGCTAGCAAATGATGGAGGTGGTAGAAACTCACCTGTAACAGCAGGCCTTCGGGGTTGACCAGGACGGGAATCATCATCACGATCTGTCAAAATCAATAAATAATGATTTAGTCATTTGTACTTAAACCACCCACTGAATATTCCTTATTGTTGGGCTTTAGGCTTACTGGAAAGAGAAAAGAGAACCCAAAAATAATGATTAATCGCTTTCATTCATTCCTCATCTTCCAATCCATCAGGCAAGTGGGTTTACATTTTATGAAACCAAAATTTAGAAAAATCAAACAAGAGAAAAGTATCCTTAATGGAAACTCAACTGCCGCCTCCCACCTCTAAGTCAAACAAATTTGTCGCCTAACCATCAAAAGTTATGTGACTCAATTTGAGAGGATGGGAATAATGAAAGATCTGGTCTCTATTGGAAATTACCTTGGAAGGAATTCATTAGAAAAATCAATAGTGTACACTAGCATGACCATCTTGAAGTTTGGAAAGCAAGCACTCTCATCAAAGGAAGGGGAAATCTAGGAAGGTGAGTGCTCATAGAGCTAAGCCTAGAGTTTAAGCCCAAGTTTAATATTTAGTGAACTGAATTGAAGGAAAGAGTTTTGCTATCACAATTGATTGAAAATTATTTTAGGAAACAAAGGTCAGGATCAAAATTTTGTCTAATTAATTACCTAGAATCAATATTTTAATAATCAACATAATAGAGAAATTTGAAAGCACTCCACCAACTATAACTCTGAGACATAGAATGGCTCATAGATTGCAAGAATCAGAATCTTTGTTCTTAAGTATTTTTGGAATATTAGTAACAACCCCACTGGCTATATTTCCCAATATCATATTAGAAATATTATTTGAAGATGGAGTGAGAACTCTCAGAGAACAGCTACATGCTATGGCATTGCAAATTCCTTGAAGGCAGGTATTCTTCCCCACTTGTTTTCTTGGTTTTATGGTGCTTTTAATATAATAATTCCTCAAGAAGCATTTATTTAGTCCCTGGACAGAGAAGATATTCTGCACTGGGATTTTCCAATATTAACGAAATCATAAGTCTATTTTTTTAAGTCCAGGTGCTATAATAGATGCTAAGGTTATTAAAACAAAAATGAATTGTTCCCAAATAATTAAAATCTTCTTGGATTGGTGAGGACAAATGGTTTCATAAAATGATTATTGATTTCTGTTCTGGCACTGTGCCTGGCACATAGTAGGTACTTAATAAGTCCCTGTTGACTGATGGATTGATTTTATCCTTTTGAAGAAGACCAAATTTCCATTGTACCTTGGCACCAAATTGTCACAAAGAACATCATCACTATAATTGTTCACGTCCATATAGCATTGAGCAAATCTATGAAAAATTTAAAATTCACAGAAATGTAGCTACTGATGTCAGATTCCCTTTTTCTCCCCCTCCAAAAAAGCTTTTATATCGCAAAGAAAAACAAACTACTGGAAGAGGTCAGTTGCGGATCCAGGATTCAAGGCTTTGTTAACAATTCTTTTTATATAGAACTATGGAAAGTCTGCTCTTACCACTCTAGAATAAATGTGGCTGGGTGATAATCAGAATATGTGAACATCAAGTTTATGCATAAGCATAAGGTAGCAATCATGCAGTATTGGTTGTACATTTATAATGACTCAAATGATCATTTAAAAATGTAAACTAAGATACAAATTGTCAAATGATCACACCCTCCATCCCCAAAATAAGAAAGACCCAACTCTCTGGCTGGCTAAAGAGAGAATCAATTAAATAATCCCATGTGCACTTAGAGCATATCTCCAGGTGAATTCCCCAAAATTACAAGCAGTAACAAAAGGTCACAATAATATATAGTCACAATTATAAATATATATATATATATATATATATATATATATATATATATATATATATATATATATTAACAGAAGGAATATCAAACAGTATCAAGTAAACGGCTAAAGATGAATCCTGACTTGATTTGGCAGGTCATCTTGTCCTGGGTACAGTCTCTTAACTAATGAGTTGGTCAGTAAACATATTTTGAGCACCTACATTGTTTTAGTCAAAGTGCAAGGTTCCAGAAACAAAGTCAAAAGTGCCCTAATGGAGATTAAGTGTTTCAATGGTTGAGAGATTAAAAGGTTTGGGAAGGACAATTTTGCCTAATATTAAGAGGGGATGAGTCAGTTCTTATCCTTAATTTCTAAAATCTTTCACATTTTCATTCTCCTTTTCTACAGTGTTAGTTTCTCAATGAGAACTGAGAGGCAAGACAGGAAAGGAAGTAGCTTGTAGTAGTCTTGAAAATCAGCTGATACTGGATTGCTTTACAGAGTTTGAACAAAAGATTTTTTTTCCCTTTTACCCTCGAGGCAACTGAGATGAAGCTCTTTGATTATTAAGACAAATGCAGAGAGAAGCTTTTAGAAATGCTCAAGAGTTCTACTATCACCAAAGAAGATTAGCCCAACACCAAAAAAAATACTAGTGATCTAATTGCCACAACCAACAAGGGGAAGAGTCCTGTAGACAGAAGAACCATGGTTACATGCAGAGTGTAGTCAGAAAGCAGAGGAGTTTGGCTCCCAGGGTCAACAAAAAAACAAAACAAACAAACAAACAAACAAACAAAAATGGCTGACACCAGATGAAGAAAGGAGATCTTTATATATAGACAACCAACTGTGGATCAACTTCATCATGCATTTCCACAGAGCTTTCAAAAGAATCCCACCTCAAAGACCACAGTGTGAAGTAAGTGGCTTGAGGGTTGTTATTCCCTTTTTGTAGAAGAAGAAAGTGAAACTTGAGTGAAGTTAACACATTCAACTGTGGCACCTCTAACAAGCAGCAAAAGTAAAGATTTTGAAATGCCTCAGTTCAAATCTAAGATGATAGAAGGTAGCAAAAGTGTTTCTCTGACCACACAAACTTTAATCAAGTCTAAAGTAACAGAACATTGTTCCTAACCATTATAAACAGGATCCTTGGATCTATATGTATATGTGTGTATACACAACTCTATTTCAATATAATTGGTTTCTTTTGTAATCGTGCTTTTTATGCATTTTAAAAACATTGTTCTAATAACTTGATCAATCTCCCAGATGAGTCAGTGTCCTAGAAAAGGTGAAGAGCACTCCTAAAGAAAAAGCAACTGAATAATAAACAACCTAATTACCTGAAGGATCCTGTGCATTATCAGGAATAAAACCTCCCCAAACAGTAGGGTTAGTTGGCAACCCAGTAGTCATAGGGATCCCTGAGAAGTGGCCTGTGTTCTCATTTGTGACTGGGTCAAAGGAATCTTCGACAGAAGTGGTTGAGTCTTCAGAAAAGTTTTCATCATCTGCATCTACTGCAAGGTGGAATCAATTGTAACCCCAGCATTTGCAAGACTACTACCCCATGCACAGAATTCATGAGTTCTGAGATTGAACTTTTTTTAAGTCATTGGCAAGAGAACAAAGGGAAAGAGAACAAATAGATTTCCTCGATCAGCTAAGTAAGCATAGTCAGGATCATCATGGGTTTATCAGGGCGAGGAGGAGAATTAGTGGCAATCTCTGGCATGTGTTGTTCAAGAATCACCTAATTTGCTGGAATTTGGACCCATGAACCAGATAAAGCAGCACATCTATCATTATCTAGTTCCCAAATAGTTTCTACTTCAGTATTCTTCTAACGAGGGGCAACTAAGTGTCCAAAGCACTGGATTTGGAATGAGAAAGCCTCATCTTCAGCTTCAGACACTTCCTAATTGTGTGACCTTGGATAAGTCACTTCACCCAGTTTGCCTCAGTTTCCTCATCTGTAAAATGAGCTGGAAAAATAAATAGCAAACCATTCCATTATCTTTAATAGGAACACATCAAGTGAGGTCATGAAGTGTCAGATATGACTGACCAACTACAAATCCTTTTTAATGAAGTTGAGGGAAAGGCATAAAGACTCTGATTTCAGCAATATGGAAAGCTCCTTTTATGGAACTTTCTCTACCAAAGCAAATCATTTCTCATTTTAAATTTAGTAAAATAGTCCTAAGGTCTTGCCTTAGGCACATAAAGGTTAGGTAACGGGTGCAACAAGAAATTTGGTTTTACACACATATATTGTATCTAGAATATACTGTAACACATTTAATATATATGGGATTGCCTGTCATCTAGGGGAGGGAGTAGAGGAAGGGAGGGGAAAATTTGGAAAAGTAAATACAAAGGATAATCTTGTAAAAAAATTACCCATGCATATGTACTGTCAAAAAATTATAATTATAAAATTAATAAAAAATAAAATAAAATAAAAGTTAGGTAACTGCCCAGAGGATCACAGTTAGAAGGTCTTTCTGGTTCCAAATGTGTGGCAAATCACTTTGCCATCTAATTAAAGACTGGGCATGGTATAGTGTCAAAAAAAAAAAAAAAGCAACCATGTGCAAACAATATGGAAGATTCTCAGAATCTAGTGTTATTGATCCAGTTGCTCTATCTTTGCCCTGAAAACCTTATTTTTTGAGCCATGAGCTATAATCACCTTAGATTTATGACCCATGAAAACAAATTCAGCTGGAATACAGGGTCATATTGGGAACCAGAAAAAGGTGATTCATTTAAGAGGCAGAAAAAAATGATATAATTCTGATTTTGAGACCATTCTGAAAGAAGAATAAGTAATTTGCTATGGCCAAAATTATATCATTGATATGAGAGTTTAAGGGGGTAAAATCAAATTTTATATTTGAGAGCTATATTTTATTAAGGAGTTGATAAGCAGAAAAAGCAGAAAACAATCACTAGAAGCATCTCCAGCTTCCATAGCAATATGGTAGCCAATTGATTATGCTGGTTCCTCCACCACAGACACTACGCATGCTTTCTATTGACCACTAGCTGAAGCCAACACAATGAATCTACCGAGGGAAGCCATTAGAAGTTGTCATCCTTACTGAGAGATGTTGGAGAAGGAGCTGTGGGATGCGTGTGGTCATCTTCCAAACCTGTATGTGGTCTGGAGGTGCTCTGAGGGTCGTGATTCTGTTCTGCTAGGATAAGGGATGAATTCAGAAACAATTGGAAACTTTGGTACAATTCTTCTCTTACAAGTTAGTGGAAATCCAACCCAGGTGAGTAAGAAAGTAGTTGAGCAAGACTAGAAAACAAAGGATTCTTCTCCAGTGGCTGATGAAAGAATTCATTCTCTCTCTCATTTCTCCACCAAGGGGACCTCTTCATTCTTCAACATATTCGAAAGTTTTAAATGAGCTGTGTCCCCCACCTTCACCCCATTTCATCTGCTCTGAATCAGCCCTGACCCTGCTCACAGAAAACACATGAGAAAACCAACCACCAAGGAAAACAGGAAAGGAACTCATTGTATTGTGAAACAGTTATAGCCAACAATCAAGGTCTTGCTGCTATTCAGGAAGCATGACTGTAACGGACACAAACGCCACCATAACAGTCATTGATGCTGAATAACCACAAGAGAGGAAGAGGACCAGCAAGAATAACCAGCTTCTGGGAGCTTCAGGTGGATTTAATTCAGAGGAACACGTGGTTCAGAACCCTCCCTCCACTATCACCAACCCCATTCCACCACGCAGTTGCCAGTTGATTCTCAAATCTTATCTCTGGATGTGGACTGTTTGGGTTAGTGCCCATTCTTTCCTTAAATAATCATAATCTGTGAAAAGGTAGTATGTTCCTTTCCCCCTCAACCTTCAATAGAATTTAAGCTCCTTAAGAAAGGAAGGGAAGGGAAGGGAAGGTTTTTTCCTTTGTTTATTGTCCTTATATTCACAGTACTTAGCAAAGTACTTGGCTTCTCTGGCTTCCTGCCAGTCTCAGGTCAAATCCTACCTTCTATGAGAGAACTTTCCCATTCCCTCTAGCTACCAATGCCTTTAAAAATTGCTTCTCATTTACTTTGTGTACATCCTTATACTTACTGATTTTCATGTTTGTTTACTTTCCTTAGATTTTATTTATCTCCATTACATTGACTTTTAGGCCTCAAATAACACTTGATAATCTTCCTCTTATGGTCACTGGGTTGATTTTTACAACCCCCATGATTATCTACCAGCTTCTTCTAAATTAAAATTACCTGCTCCCCTTTCCTCCAAAAAAAAGCATCAATACCTGCCTCTTCTCCATAATACCAAGAGTTCTCAACATAGATTAATTCACAAGTCTGGACCCAAAAGAAAATGGGGAAACCCAAGTGAAAATATTTGAAAACCATTCTCATAGTTGAATCAGGTTTCTTTTTAGAAAATTCATTCCTTAGAGAAATAAAGCATGCAATGAAATTATTCACACGAAGTCATTGATTCTAGAGCATACAGAATATGATAGAAAAACCATCAGAGGATTGAACCTAGTCTACCAGAAGCAAAGTAGACCGCTGAAGCACCCACCAAATTCAGGTCAACAGCATGCAAAATGGAATCCCTGCCCCAGAAGTAAGTTTGTTTGCTTGTTCTGTTCCTCCACCATGATCCAACACCAAGCATAGTCTGAACAAGAGCTAAAGCAGGAAGATTTGCTGCTGGGAGAAAAGGGAATTGAAAGCTGTTATCCTTACGGGTGACCATTGGAGGGTGATCTGTGATACCATTGTCTTCTGTCCATCCTTCCTGTGGATCTGCAGTTGAGTGGTGAGGTGCTGTATCTGGAGAGGTTAATTAAGCATTAACGATCTATTTCCTGAACATTTCTTTCCAAACCTTTTGTTCCTCAGATCCATTTTTGTTTTTCTATATAAATATATTAATGCATCCTTTTATATAGCTTTTTTTCCGATTGTTCTAAGTGTGTACATAAAAGGTACTCAGCAGCTTATGAAAGAAATAGGACTGTATAAATGATCATAGGCACCCCAGGGGAATGAGATTCACCAAGACTTCAAAAACAATTGAGAACCTGTGACAAAATCTGAGAGAACAGTGCAATATATTTCATATGGGAAGCATAGAATGAGTCTTGAAGGGAGCAATATCAGTCCACAAATGCCATCAACACCTATGTTGGCTGTATGAAACTCATTTTAAGAAACTGAGAATAGATAATCTGGAGGAGAGGAGCTAGAGAGGAGGACATGATAAATGTCAATAATCTAAAAACCTATCCTATGAAGGTAAAATGGATCTGCTTATGAAAAAAGACAGAAGTAGGAGACATATAGAAGTAATAGAAAGATGGATTTCAGGTTGTTACAAGGGAAGGTTTTCAGATAGAAACTTTGTTGGGGATATTAAAAAAAAAAAAGGCCATAGGATCACTGGATCATCATTTTGTAGTTGAAATGGACTTTAGAGGTCATATGGTCCCACCCCCTCATTTTACTGATGAAGAAGATGAAGGTCAGAGAAGTTAAATACTTGAATCAGATCTCATGGAAAGTGTCATTAGATCTTTTTGTTCTTTGTGTCCTGGCTAATTGTGAGATTCTGTGATTCACAACTCAGCTAAGTTATAAATTACCACTTTTTCTGAATTTAGAAGTTAGTCATTTACAAATTGATCTAAATATGATCATGGAGGTTGCCTACTATCTTCTGCATTAAAGTAATTTACATAAAACTTAAGGAAAAAACTCAAAATCTCCCCCATAGCCCATAAATGTGGCTTCAAGAAAGCTCAATTTATCCTAATTCAACAACCAAAAATCAAGAAAGGAAGTTCTACCAAAGGGAAGCTTAGGTTTTTATCAGAGACTAGAGTCTAAACAAATTACTCTCTTGAAGGATTTAGAACTCTAAGGAACTTTAGAAGTATTTAATTCAACCCATGCATTTTAAAGGAAAAAAAAAACAGAGAAAAAATATTACTTGCTTAAATTTCACAGGTAGTAAGTAACAAATTCAAATCCAGGTTCTCTCATCAAATCTTGTTTTTTACCACACTTCAAGAATTAAGAACACATTGATCATATCTACTGGGCAACTCTTCCTCTTATAAAAGTCAATCAGAGAATCATAATCATATAACTAAAAAAGATCTTAAGGAAACTTCTAGGGAAACCCTCTGGTTTTACAGATAAAGAAACTAAGTCCAAGACAATTACAGCGCCTTACACAAAGTTATATAACTTGTAAAGGTCAGAGTTGGGATCTGAACCTAGTTTCTGTCATCCCAAATCTAATTTCACCACTATCACTAGTACTTGGGAGATAGAAGCCAACATTGTTCCTCTGATATAATTTGTTAGTTATATTGGAGTGTACAAAAATTAGGAAATCCAAATGGAAAATTATATAATAGCTTAAAGAAAATTATTCCTATTTTTCTGGTGTGCAGTATGTTTCACCTTATAATTGTTACTACTTATGGTTATAATAATATCTAGCATTTCTAGAAAAGTTTTCAAAATATTTTGGGAATTTATCAATAAAATGTTATTTTATCCCTCACAATAACACTGGGAGGTAGGTGCTATTATTATCCCCATTTTGCAGATGAATAACAGGCAGACATCTAAAGTGACTTGCCCAAGTTTCACAGCTAGTATTTGAGGAACTGGGGATTCTATGCCTAGTAGCTGACATCTTGATAGAGAAGTCTGGCAGGAAAGCAAGGACAGATAGATAGATAGACAGAAGTCAAAGGAAGGAATTTTTCTTAGAACTGGAGAGATATGAGTATGTCAGTCAGAAAATGGAGAAGGAGCTAGTGGAAAGGTTATGACTGAAGATTCATGGGATAAAGAGGATTTGCAGCAACAAGATCTCTAAGGGATGGGATAGAAAGTACAGCTAGAGAAACTATTCTTAGAATTGAGTATAAAGTATTTCTTTTGGAAGTGGGCAGAAAAGGTAGTACTATAGTGTGGAGAAATGAAAAATAGTTGGAGGAACCCCATCAGATGTCATCAGTCTACTCAATGAAGAGGAAATTGTCATTTGCTCTAAGTGTTGAGAGTTGGGGCTTGATTAAAGGTTTGAGGATAGAATAGATTTAGAATCTACCATTATTCACTACTAGGATACATCTTATCTTAGAATCTATTTCAATGTATTCCAGGTTCTGTGTATATATATTCTTTATATGTCTGTGTGTATATGTGTATTCTGTATATACATATATATATATATATATATATATGTATTGACATACATATCTGTCTTCAAAAATAATGATTTCCTTCTTAGTATTGGGCTACTGTGCTCTTGTCAATTTGGAACACGCTTGCTGCAAACTGATCGTTTTCGTTCCCATATTGCTGGTAATGGCCTAATTACCTGTTTGGAAATTTTCATTTCCAGAATCAAAACCTCCTGGAAAGATAACTTCGGTAACTCCAGATGTCACAGTACTCAGAGGGGTAGAAGATGAAATGGGGGACAGTTCCTCATTTAAGTCTGAGAAAAAAGAGGTACCATGTCCCATTGGGTCATGGGTAGATGCTTCAGTATGTTTTCCATCTGTCATGAGATGAGAAGTAATTAATGATTACAAAAATAGGAAAGCGTATCATCATCTTATGTTTGTGTAAAAAAAGTCTATTCTTGTGTCATGCATTTACATTGTCTGTGAGATGCAAGATAGAAATGTATTAAAGAAAACTTAATAAAGGTGATTAACATTTAAAAAAACCTTAAAAGAAATAATACACACAGAGAAGTAGTGAGGCCATATAGTGTCTTTGAGTATGCTACAAAAAATATTCTTGGGAGTCATTACCCATGTTCCTTCCTGTTGGATTGTAGTGTTCCATTGGATGGGAAATTGGATCAAGGTAGCCTATCCAGGAATCATCTTGCCTCTGGAATGTTGTTTCCTGCCTGGAATATGTGTCCTGAGCTGCAGATGTTAATAATGATGTGGTTAAACAATAGTTGTTGTTGTTTTTAAGTTAACAATTGGTAATGTGTTAAGCATCATATTTTTATAATTTTCCTTGTGCTGATCATCTATACTTGGTATAGATGGTGGTAAGTTGAGAAGAGATGGCAGACAAGAAAAAGTTTGGATTCCGTTTGGGGAGCTCATTCATGCTCATTTTTGTCATCTGTTTATGAATTATTTGTTCTGGAGTTCAAGAAATGGAGCAAAGAATAGACAGCACAACAGTTTAAAAAGCTAAGTATTCTCCCATGCCATATAGCTCCAGTATCCTAAAGGGAGAGACAAAGGAATACATTTGTATTTCGAGAGGGTGCAGCATCATCTTTCCAGATGTACTGGAAGTACACTGAGTGTCAGAGAAGGGAGTTGGCAAAGGGTTGGAAAGCATCTTGATGTGATGAGCATGAACGGACATCTAGTCATCCCTGAAGTCTACAGAGCACTTGTTAAAAAGCACTGCTTCTGACATTCATATCGATGGCAGAAGGGACATCCGAGCAAGAAAGATGTCCATTTTGTCTTTGGAAAACCCAAGATACCATGCACTTCACCAATCCATCAGGAGCCAAGGAAAACAGACATTAAAAAGTTATTGGAAAATATTCTGCCACATCAACAACACTGAGTACACAGACATCAACTATACCATTTTGCCAAGAATGCTATGCATTTGGAAGGCAAAATGCAAGTGAAGAAAAGGTCAGCTCCATACTGTAAACCATGGAAACAAGAATGCTCTGCCATGTCACCGATGCAAATGAAGAATATCTGAGTTCTTTACACATCAGGAAACATTAGCATCTTTCTTTTACACAGAAAGAAGGCTAAGCAAAGTTAAAGAAACCACCATGAGAACGATGAGATTTTCCTCCTGCTAACCAGTCCAAGAGGATAGAAGAGGTATTTCCTCCACCCAAGAGAAACATCCAAAGTTCAAGATGAAGTCAAGGAGACAGCGGACATGACCAAAGGGCCAAAAGGCATCAAGGAAACTAATGTTTCTAAAGAAAGGTATCTTGTCCTAAACTTTAGGCTCTGTTTCTTTACACAGGACACATGGTGCCCTTAACTAATCCTCATATTTCCCACAGCCTTCCTAGAAGCATATGGAATCACTGAAAGGTTGGAACACAAATTCCTTTTACAAATTTCCATAAATCTCAAAAAAAAGAAAGAATGAGAGTGAAATGGAGAAATACAAGGGACTCTCCCACTTTGTACATTGACAAACAAGAATAATATTGGAATTGCAGAATGCTAGAGATGGAAGGCATCTTAGAAAACATCCAATCCATTCTCTCTTCCATTTTTTTTCCAGATAGGAAAACCGGGGATTAGGGAGTTAAAGTAATTTGAGACTAGGACTACTGAGACTTTTTTTTTTTTTTTTTGCTAAACCCTGCCATACTGACTTTCTGCTGAAATCTTAATTCTCTCTGTCTCTCTGTCCATCTGTTTCCATCTCCATCTATCCCCTCCCCCCTTTCTCTACCTGTCTCTCTCTCTATCTCTGTTTCTCTCACCACTTTCCTTCCTTTCTTTCCTTCCTCCTTTCTTTTTTCTTTCTCTCTCTTCCTTCTTTCTTTCCTTCCTGCATGCCTTTTCTCCTTCCTTTCTCCCTCTCCCACTCTTTATTTTTTCCTCTTCCTCCCTTCCTTCCTCTCATTCTTTCTTCTTTCTTTTCTTTCTTCCTCTTTCCTTCATTTACCCTGAATCTATTTCACTCTCTCTCCTCTCTCTCCTCCTTCTTCCTCTCTCCCTTCCCTTCTTTTTTTCTTTCTTTTTGAGAGAAAGAGGAGATTTGTATTTTTTTTTAAATGTGGAGTATTTCTAATGTGGAAACTCCTTTCTTGACATAGATTAGCAACACTTTGGCATTGTTTTAGAGCATTTCCCAAGACACAGAAACATTAAATGACTTGTCCATTGTCACACAACCAATACATGGCATTAGCGATTAAAATCCAAAGCATTGATCCTCTAACCACTAAACTCCATTGTATTTTAGTAAAACTCAAGGAGCCTTTTGTCACATGATTTACTGCTATTCACATGTGACAGTTGTTTGAAGCAGTAGCCTGAGTACTGTCATCATTCACATAAAGTAATTTTGATATCTTATGGCACTTGCTTAGAGACTGGCCTTTGATCAGTGTCCTTAATGCTTTATCAATAAAGGAAGTTTCTAATCAAGATGACTTCCTAAAGGATCCATGATCCATTACCCGTTGTCTCTGCTGTTGTCTTAGCATCTTCTTTTGTTGGCTGCAGATGCCACCAAAACCACCCCCTTCCTTGCTGATGGGTTGTTGTTTCTTGAGTTGTACTGGTAGGTATGTCCAAGGCTGTGAGAATGATGGTTGAATCAACAGTGAAAGCATTATCAGCTCATAGCCCCCCACCATATACCATGAAGGTACTTTGTTATGTCCCCAGGGTTGTACCAAGGACAGATGCTAGAGAGGGAGTAAAGAAAAGGAGACAAGCATTTTCTAGTTCCTCAAAGCTAATGACTGAACTTCTCATCTTAGCATCTTTCTAATTTTATTTCATTTATGTTTGAGATTTTAGATTTTCTTTAAAAAACCTTTTTCAGAATTTTGACCAAAGAAATGAGAACAACAGTAAATTGTTGTCACATGAACAGAGAAATTAAAAAGGAAACAAGCCATTTGTTGTGTGTCCACATCTCTGTAGTTGTGGCCATCCAGAAAGAATATCAATGGTCCAAAGAAAATCAGAGACAGAGAATGGAGGAGTTGGAAAGAGCCTTAGAAATGACCTAATCCAACTTAGTCAGTTTCAAAAAACAAAAGTGGATCATACGTCAGACAGTGAGTTAATGGCAGCCCAATTCTCTTCCTGTCTCCTTTACACCTCACCTGGTCCTCTCTTCATAACACTTGTGAATTCTTATACCAATCCAAAACTACTATTTGTTCAGTGAGTGCCCTATGTGCCATACATGCATTGGATACAATTCTCTATTTGACATGCTTATTTAATGAAGCTCACCCCCAAATTTCCATAAAAATAGTAATTCATATTGCATAATAGCACTTTCAAGTTAATTTCTGCAGTAATAAGTGCTAGCCTGCCCAATGTGGATGAATTAACAGATTGATTCCAACTTATATGTATCCTTTTCACATCTTTAACCAAATCTGCCACAATGATAATGATTTGGAGAAATCATGGAATTCAATTGGATGAAAACTAAATTATCTTCCCTTTTTTGGTATTAATTTTCACCTCACAGTTTTGCTTTCTAATTTTTATATATTTTTCCCATGATTTTTATGACTCACTCAAAGGGAAAACAGCATAGAACTTGATCTTGATGTCTTCTCTGCTTCCCTTACTTAGAACATCTCAATACATGGGTTGAATCCACCTAGAAAATAACTATGATATCAACACACTGAGGATGTTCACTAAGAAAAATCCATGAGTATTACACAGTACCTCAATTGTTGCAAGAGCTTCTTCTTTTGATGACTGAGAATTCTCTCAGGAAACTTATGTCCAGACTATCTTTGCTTTAAGATAGTTGTTTTTGAATTGTACTACTAAGGATGTCTAAAGCTACTAGAATCATAACTAAAGAAAATGAGAATATTACTATCTAATACTCTCATTAATAACAGAAGTATATCTTTTTATTGTTTATCTTTTTATTTTATGGGTTTTTTGGTTTGGTTTGGTTTTTATTCCACATAAGCCAGTTATTTTCACTAAGCATGATATATAGATAGTAACAATGGAAGATGACATTAAAATACATCCTATTTTCTAAAAACCTAATATTTCAGAAACATATCTAAAATTATCTAATCATGCATTTTAGAAGTCAGGATATGAGGTTTTAAGGGAAGATACACAAGGCATTTGAACCAAAGAAGAAAAAGCAGGTCACTTTGGGGGTTGACAAATGTTATAAGAAAGAATAAAGCAGTTGAATGGAAAAAAGGATAAAATTTGGCCAACTCCCTCAAACCATCTAGTGCACCAAAGAATAGAGAAGAGGCTTTGTTATCCATTTTTCACACAATGGAAAGAAAGAAACAAAAGATGGAAACACAAGCTTTTGTTGGAAACAAGGATGGCAAAAGAAAGGGATATTCATCCAGCTTTCTTTCCAAAGATGTAGTATCAGTGTCATTTGCTCAAAACTAAGAAAGATTTGAAGACAATAATTCCATTAAAAAATTTGAATAGAATACCACATCCAGACCACTATCTTGGACATTTTTGGACATTTTTGCAACCCAATAAGATGACACTTTAGAAAATTCTAATTATAAAGTGTTTAATCAATACCATTCCCAGTATAAATTAGTGTATGAAAGGAAATTATTTGGTGGACTTCTCCTCCAAAATTTCCTTCTGTACATATCCAGTTATGTTGTTGATTGGTGATCTTTCTACCAGTTCATCTTTAAATCAAAAGTGTTGAAAGTTAGCTTCCTTACTTGTACTTGAAGATTGATGTCCATCATAATCTTCATGGTTCCCACCATGAATAAGAGGATGCTGTGATTCTTGGGTTGAATTTTCACCATGAGCCCTATCATCGCTTCTGTCAATGTCCACAACAGCTGATGATTATAGATGATGATTATAAATACACTCTTGCTTGGCCAAATGCTTGACATCATTTTCTTGCAAAATACTGTGCCCTGTTCACCCATTATAATAATTTTCTCAGAGAAGATACTTTGAAGTTTCTTCTTTCAGGAGGAAGTCAATTTATCCCAAATGAATCTATCACAAATGAGTCTCCAGTGACTACTGCCAATATGTCACAGGGGAAATGATGCCTGAATTAGTTCACTAAACTAACTGTTCAGAAAATATATATTTCAATATCCAGATATCCATTATTCATCAATATATCTCATCATACACATTTCTCTTCTCCTGACACATATCACATCTCTTCTGTACCTTAACAGAGGGCATTTGTTAGTTAACTGAGTCAGAAAAATCAATCACTCCAAGGCCATACTAGTATTAGCCTCTCCAACCTTGACTAAGTTATCCTCACATGGGACATATAAATTCACTGTCAAAGCATTTTCAACTTGGTTGGACATTCCAAATCTTTCTCTCCATTGACATAGGCTTTCAAAATTCAGGGTCACATCCATGTCCATAATGAAGCATTGGGGGAAGACTTTAATGAAGATATGCAAATATTACTCATTGTTAATGGAGTATAAAATAAGCCACTTAAAAGTCATTCACTTTTATTGGACAATCCCATTAAATCTGGGAATAAGAGATTTTATGATTACTCAAATATCTCAATGATTGTTGCAAAGAGAGTTATGAAACTCACTAAGGTCATTTGACTAAAGATTATCCCAACTTTCTACTCTCTCCTTCAGGTTACAGCAGCTGCATTAGCATCTCTGAGTCAAGGACATTTAATTGAATATGTATAAACCATTACCAGTCACTTTTGTTGTTGTTTGAGGTTGTTCTTCTGGATTTGGATGACCATGCGCCCAGTGTTGCCAGCCTTGGGTTGTTTCTTGACTTGTAGCACGTGTTGTAGCTAAAGCTGTCATAATGACGGTTGAAGAAATTATGAAAATACTGCTTGCTAAGCTTCCCCTGACAGATTTAAATTAACTTTTCTCTTTATTTTATACACATGATAAGCCAAAAGATGTATAAACATATACATCTGGTTGGAGTTGGAGAAGAGGAGGAAGAAAAGCGGAGAAGGCCTTTGGTTTGGTTCAATAGCATTGCCAAGGATCTCACTAAATCTGCCATCTTGTCTCATTGCCTGGGTCTTCAGGACATGAGATCTTCATGGAAAAAGCATCCCAAGTACTCTGGCCAAAGCAGCAACAGTAGCAAGAACACCAGAAAATATCAGTCCTTCACCAAGGTTGACAAAAGTAACCCACAAGATGCCATAACCAAAAGGACCAAGAATCTAGAGCAGTGGTAAGTATCTTGTATTTTTTTTTGCTCAGAAGGTTGTACCAACTATGACAAAAATTACAATGGTCACTTGAAATGATCATTTGAATGAATCAAGAATAGCAGTGGAGCAAGATTTTTCCTACTGATGATGACACAAAAGAAACTCTATCTCAAATAGCTCCAAATTATTTTCTGTCTGCCAAATACACAATCTTCTGATAATATACAAAACACACCAAGATCAAGCCAGCCAGAGCCAATGAAAAGAGCAATAGAAAAGAGACATGAGAAAACCACCACCACACCAGCTCACCGCACAGTTAGGTATCCACCAAATACAATACTATTTCTCCAAAGAAACATCAGCATTGACATATAATATACATATATATATACATGAGGGAAAATCGAGATATGATCAGTATCAGTGTATTTTAGAAGAGAGCCACCCACAAATGCTTCACAATCCTTTTTAGCACTAATTTTTTTCAAACTCAATAAATTACTCCAACAAATTGAAAATGTTATCATCTCTTTTTTATATGTTAAGAAAACTTTGGAACTTTTTACTATTATCAATTAATTTTAAAAAGATACTTTGAAGATTGTAAATCACATTTATAAGAACTAATTCTTTTTACTCCCAATGATATTAAAGATTTGGGGGTCAGGTGGGGGTATTCTTACCCAGCTTTTGACATAGGAACCAAAATTAAAGAGAGTTAAAGAAATTGTGAAGCATGGAAGTTTTTTAAAGGAGGATCCTTTTTTTCCATTTTTTCCCAAAAAAATAAATAAATAAAATTTGGTTGTTATCAAAATTATACTAATTCTTGCTCTATATATATTCACCAACTTATAAGAAGGATTGTGTTGTGAAACTACAGTCCTGGATCATATTCAATCTTTCCCAAGGCCTGGCCCATTGGGTGCCTATAGTTTTATTGCCAGAAAATGATTCTACTGTAATTGATTATTATTCTTACTGGTACTGATAAAATCTTCATCATCATCAATGCCTGATCCAGAATAACTGGGGAATTTTCCTGTTTCTTCTTCATTTTCCTCATTTGGTTCCAGGTCTGCTGGAGTAGAAGTTGAGTCGATACCTGTTGTGATGACTTGTTGTTATTGACTGAGCAAAAACCTAGGCAACCCCATTTGACAGAAGAGGAAAATCAAGCACAATTGAGTGAATCAATTGCCTGATATCACAAGAAAGCAATAAGTCCAGACACATTAGCCAAGATATCTAAATTCTGGTCCCAAAATGAATTTAAACAACTCTGTTATTAAGAACAATATTCTGTAAACAAGACAACAAAAGGGAAAAATAAGTCATACTACAAATATTCCCAAAAATCAAGAAATAAGATATTAGTTCAAACTGAGATTTTTTAATAGATTTCTTGCTGCTTAGGGCATACAAACACATTTATGCCAATGTGTTGGAAAATTAACAGAAAAGCTTCATGTCTGTCTATTAATTTTCCAACTCAACTTCAGAAAAGCTATGGCTTCAAATACACATCATGAATTCACAGAGTATCATGATCCTACTTCTTCTCTTTATAGGACACAAAATAATTGGTAATGCTGCAAACTCTTCCTTTTCTTACACGTGTTCATTTGGATAAAAAGTCACCAAGCAAAGGGATTCAAAGAACCAGGAAGTCAATTGATTAACACCATTGTGTATTTCAGATAGGGATTCTTTCAAGGAAGGAAGGAAGGAAAGAAGGAAGGAAGGAAGAAAGAAGGAGGAAAGAAAGAAAGAAAGAAAGAAAGAAAGAAAGAAAGAAAGAAAGAGAGAGAGAGAGAGAGAGAGAGAGAGAGAGAGAGAGAGAGAGAGAGAGAGAGAGAGAGAGAGAGAGAGAGAGGGAGGGAGGGAGGGAGGGAGGGAGGGAGGGAGGGAGGGAGGAAGGAAGGAAGGAAGAGGGGGGAGGGAGGGAAGAAGGGAGGGAATAAGGAAGGGAGGGAAGGAAGAAAGGGAAAGAGGGAGGGAGGGAGGAAGAAAGAAAACAAGACAAGCAAAAGAGGGATGGATGAATGGATAGATGGAACGGTAGAACGATAGATGGTTAGATGGATATAGACAGATATAGAAATGGACATGAATATATATAAACATATATGTATATATGTGTATATATAGATATATAGAGATGTATAAACAGTTATATAGATTTAATTATAGATATACATATATATACAATGTACATGTATATTCATAACATTATTATCTGAAATAAACACTCCCCAATTTGATTAAGGTGACTCCTATAGAGAGATGTACAAAATCAAAAAGTTCATCTAGAACTCAGAATTGATTAAGATAATGAATATTTATCATTCTTAGTGTGAGAGAAGCTTATTTGGATTATATCATGCAATATCTATCAGTGGTGGTTTTAATTTATTGGGGATTAAGGAGAGACACAATTCAGCTTCATAGAAAGAAAAGACTCAATTTTCCAAATCACTTCTATGTGACTTTTGGAATAATTTCCTTCCCCAGAAATAAATTCCCTACATGTTGAATGATAGACTGCCAGCTATTTTCTGGAAAGTATTCTGGCTTTCAATACATGGATATATATCGGGGGGGGGAGAGGCTTCATTTATTTTAGAACTTCATATTATTATCTATCCCTGTGATAAGACTGACCTCCCAAAAGTCAAAGAAAGCAACATGTTTAGAACCAAGAAAGTCTTTCCAATTATATTGGAAAAAGTTTCAAGAATTGTTGTTCCAAAAATATAAATTAAAAACATATTTTAATTCTGTGACTGAAAGTAACTTGCTCAAAAATCTTTGGGGAAGCACCATCAAGCCATACCTAATATTCCCTGTGAGATTCTTATATTATTAAAAATCATCATGCCATATGAAAGCAACTTTGGAAATTTAGCTTTGATCTCATCAGCTTGTCCATATATATGTTGGTTCAAGTAAATGCTAATTGTGAGCATAATTATATTTATTATTCATTGACTGAGAAAGAATTTGTTCAATTCTTTTTTGGGGTCAAGTTTGCAACTTGATTAGGGATTAAGGATTCTACTCCCTTCAAATTTCCTAAAAAATATGTCTTAAAGGAAACCTGAACAACTTATTGTTTTAATATTTCATAGTCCTGCAAAGGATGTTTTAGAGAAATAAAAAAAGCAATTTTAAAAATCACATCAATTTTTAAGAAAGATTTCTTTTATCAGTCTGAACAATTACCTTCTATTAGAGCTTCCTTTCATACTACATTAGTTTTTTTGGAAGAAATGAGACAAAACCTAACTCTACTTACAATATTACAAAGCCTTCCTCAGGATATCTTGATCTTCCCCACTCCCCATTGGTAATCCAGTGATTTGTTCTTCAGCTTTTTAAATACTCTTGAGACCCAAAAGGAGAATGGTTTTTGTCAACATCCCCAAAAGGCCAAAGAGAACCAATGGCAATTTGTAAGAAAGTGTATGAAGAGAGGTAGTCAGAGCCCATTACCAGCTGTCCTTGTGGTTGTGTGCTGCTGCCTCTCACGTTGGGAAGGCCAGAACCACTGTGAAAACCAGTCAGAGTCTTCTTGTTTCTTTGCTGTTGTCTCATGGATTGTACCACTAGAGCTGGTCAACGCTGTTATAAGGGTGGTTGAATCAATGGTGAAAGTATTACTTGCTGCTTCCCAGAGAACAGATTTTTTTGTGTGTATACTTTTCTTCTTTTAATGATTCAATATGATAATTTATACTTTTTATAAACGGAGAGAAAAGAAAGGAAAGCCCAGAAACCCATATATTATTTTGCATTATCATCATTGGATTTCAAACCATCCAATGTCATCTGATAGTCAAAGACATCCTTCTAGAAATTGAGATTTAGCTAACATTTGCAGCCAGATAACCCAAACACAGAATTTCAGGAAGACAAAGATGGATAGAAATAGAAGATGCTGAAAAACCACCATGATAGACTCAAAATTCCCTAACATTATATACAACCACTTTTAAGTAAGCACTATGACTGTATGGTGAGTTACTAGGACTTTTATTTCAAGGAGGAGAATACCAAGAAGGGATGCTAAGCAAAAGTTAAAGACACGACTAGCCCACTGACAAGACCAGAATGAAAAGGATCCTGGATCATCGATTAAGAAGTGACAGAGATCGTCTTTTTTTTAAGCCATTTTGATAGTAGATTTACCCCCAAAGAACCAGACCATCAGAAGACACAATAAGAGCAAAACCCAACAGAAAAGCTCAAATAATCATAAAGTACTTAAAATCCCAAAGGATGATTATTTTCTGAATTAATTACCAAATAACCCTAGAAAGACCCAATGAAGAAGCAAACCAGAAAGCAAGTTTGCTGTGCACATTTTTTTGCCCTTAAAGACCATCTTTATAAACATTTTTTCACAAATCATGATTTTTACACCACATCCCCTCTCTCTTGCTACCTCTCTGCTAATACTACACAGACAAATGATGCTTCCTTTAATGAAATGGACTAAACTAAGTTATTCCTAATCCCTCGTTTTGCTACCTTCCATTTATCTTCCCAAATAAAGACCCTAAACTTATTTTTCTTCAGTAGGGATATAAAGATGATTTAATAAATCCAGTCACTCATAAGAGAACAAATCATTTTCTACCAGTTTCATGAATCTAACTTGGTTGGAAGAAAGCATATGAAAAATATTTCAGAATTACATTTAATGGATATAATCAAATATAACATCTTTTATTTGAAAGGCATAAATTTCTGAATGAAAACGGCCTCCTTCTCAAGGGAAAAAAAACTCTAGGTAAACTTATAATAATCATCTCCATTAGTAAGAATTGAGGGTTGCCATATGAGAAAGGGACCAAGCCCTTTTCTCACCAGGAAAGTTGAAGAGCATTAATTGGAAGGTTAGGCATAGACAATGGGTATCTCTTTTCTCTGATCTGACTAACTTTCCATAAGACCAGCTGATAAAATCACACATGACTTGTTACCTGGCTTGGCTGTTGTAAGATACTCAGTCTTAGGAGGTGAATGAACAAACCACGACCATATCCAATTATGCTGCTCCTGAGCTGTTGTTTCAGGAATGGAATGAGTCTCTAAGTGCACAAGGGTGGTAAATCAATCACAGAAAAGTTATTTAGTAGGATCTTCATCCCAGGGATAAAGTTCTTTCCCTACATAATATTCATTCTCTAAAAAAAAAAAAAAAAAAAAAAAAAAAAAAAAAAAAAAAAGCCTGCTTCTCTATCACGATGGAAGCCCCATCGACGACCTCTTGGAAACTTCCTATACTTTTTAATAATGACAGAAAGGCAAACTCTTCATTGACAGTAATCAGATGTTATTTTTCCTCCCAAATGAACATCTTAGAGTAGAAATTGGCCGAAACAAATTAATATCCCCTTGCCAAGAATTCAAGATAGAATCAATCCGTTGATCTACAGCAGAACTGGATTTCCTTGGCTCCTTTATTTGGTGCTGTGTAGTGGAAATGATGGCGATCAACAAATCAGTCATGATTCACTGACTTCAAAATTGACAGTTCACTAGAATTCACTTTTCTTCAATGTGAGTATTAGATATAGGTTTGCATCTTTCTTTTTTCTACCCTAAACTTGAGCCTGGAGGTGCTGTTACTAGCATTTTATGACTCAGGTGAGTATTCTCATTGGCTATCAAGAAGGTTGAAGCTAGGATATCCTTGTATTTGTTTAGAGTTTGTTCACACTTATCCTTTCATCCTTATCACTGTGTTCTAATGGGACATACGTTCTATTAAGAAGTGATTATCAAACTCATGGAAAGCCTTCTTCAGTGATTGATAATATCACTTTCTTCATCTTCTAAATATAGCTTGAGCATTTATCACCAATAAGTGTGTTTAGAATGAAGCAAATTCAAAATGTTCCCTTCACAAGCAATGGTCTGGCCTTTTAGAGTTGTGAATGTAGTTACTAAAATCATAGAAATCTGAAAATCTGTGTTCAAGCTAGAGAAGAGTTTGGGCTTTTTCAGCTTGCCATTGAGTTCAATAGGAAAGGAGTATGATAGGGAGCTGGAGCAGTTATAGGGATAGAAACCCAGGTCAGTCAGAGAGAAGATTTCAGAAATAATATAAAAAAGAATTAACATTTAGATAGGAAAAACTCCAGTTGCCAAGTTCATTTGTGCCATGGAGCAAAAATGATGATCAAGAAAAAATAGAATGTGCATGATAACCTTCAAGATTCTGCTGTTGAAGCAAATTTAGCATCTCTCAAATCCATCACCTACAACCACTGTTATTATCCACTGTCAGATCATCATGGCCCTCTCCCAAAAATACATCAAGAATAAACCAAAACAAAAGCAAGCGAGGAGAGGTATCTGGGCTGTTGTAGAAAGGGCGCTGGATTTGGGATCAGATGATCAGATTTGCTAACAGTTCAGTTTTTGGTTAAATCATCTTGCCACTCTGAACTTCAGTTTCCTCTTTTATGGAAATATGGACAATTGTGTTGTTTGTTGTGATAGTCAAAAGCAACAAGAAAGGAAAAGCGTTTTGTAAACCATAGACTTTAATAATGACAATAATGACTGTCATTTTATAGCACTTTAAATTGGCCAAGTATTTTATTTATGTATATTTTCTTATTTTATCTTAATACCAACCCTAAGAGGTAGGTACTATTATTATTGCTGCCAAGGCAGCTAGTGATAATATGACTTGCCTAGGGTCACATAGCTAATAAGTGCCTGAGGCAAGATTTGAAATCAGATCATCCTGACTCCAAGCCCAATGCTCTATCCACTGCACTACCTAGCCAAACTGTGTGACTTTTTGTCCAGGCCCTAAGAGAAATTATTCTGAAAACCTCCACACTGATACAAAAAGTAGGATTTTTTTCAATTTTTACTAGAGCTAGTGAAGAAATCTTTCTAGCTTTGTTCTCATCTCCATCTGAATTCTCATAGCTCTCCTCCATTAATTACCTCCAATTTTTCCTGTATGTACTAGTTTGGACACGTGTTTACATATTTTGACCCATTAGTTTATGAGCTTCTCAAAGGCAGGTTCTTGTTTATGCCTTTTTTTGCATCTCCAGGTTCCAGGTTCTTTCCTGTTTTAGCAATTCACCTCTCTAACCTTCAGCTACTGATTCATCGTTCAGCTGACCTATTTACAGGAAGATCAATGAATCCTGCTTAAAGTTTCCCTACATTTGAGAGATTTTAAAGATAATTTATGCTGTTTCATTTTTGTGACAATTCATTTGTTTCTAACCAGCTTTCTCTGTTTCTCTAAACCTCTGCCCTTCTGCTTTTCTCTCAATGATAAAAAAAAAGCCTGATTTGGGAAGCCAAATCATCCCTTTGTGGCTGGGGTTGGGTAATAAAGTGTGCTGACTCTCCTTCATTACGCTATAGACCAATGTTTACCATTAAGCGTGTCTTATTGGTTGGCCTTTATTTTGGCCTACTTCCTACAGTAAATATTTTACCAGGATTGTCGTATGTTAGGAAAACACGTTTACAGTAGTCCAGTTCTGTGTGTTTGAGACTGAGGTCACTTATCCTTTCAAGAGCTGGAAAAATATAATGAGACCCTGTGTTAGAAAGAGAAGGATTCAAACCCACAGGGGATTTGAGTTCAGAGGATCTGTGTTCTAATCCTGATATTGATACTAAAGTTTACAACACAAAACCAGAGTGTTGTTCTCTTCTTCCTCCTTTTTCTCCTTTTCCTCCTCCTCTTCTTCCTCCTCCTTCTTCTATTATCTAGCACAATGTCTCTTAAATATGCACTCATGGATTGATTGATTTGCTACTCATGATCTATGTGGATTTAGTCATATCCTCTGCTTTCTTTCTCTGCTATATCTCTGCTTCAGTTTTTTCATCTGTAAAATGAAATTATCATTAAGGTCCATTTCCATCCCTAAATTCCATGATATTAATGAATTGAGATCTCCAAATGAGTAAGAAATTGAAAGTCTTAAAAATTATAAGCTTCCCATTACAGATTTGCTAGTTTCTTTTGCCAGGAGTAAAGTTCTATGTAGATTTATTGTCCTTTGGATTGGAACTAAAGAAGCATGAATTTTCAAGAAGGCTGAACCCTACTGGGAAACGTGGAAGTAAATTTTCCAAAAGCATAAAGCATACTGGGAAACATGGAAGAGTTGGAACATTTTGGCCATCATCACTGGGATGGGGCATTTCTCTCAACGAAAAAGTAGCCCATATCCTAAGTTTGGACAGAACCATATTTTAACCCCAGAAATTCATTCATAAGACAAGTATGAATGCAAAGGCAGTGTATTGCTACTGTCTGATTTGTTAGAGTCAAAGAAAGTAAAAAAGGCCTTTGCCCCAGAAATACATATACCATTGAGTCTTTATCATCCTCTTTGGAGAATATGGCCCAACTCTCAGCTCTCAAACCCCTCCTGCCTATTGGCATTCAACAAGAGAGTGTATAAGTAAAGAAGGAAAACCCCACTACTTAATGCCCAAGGAAAGATACCCTTAAGATTGAATAAGTCCTTGTTAAGAAAATATCTCAACCAATCAGTAATCATGATTCCCAAATAATCAAATGAGAAGAAGGAAAGAAAACAAAAGAAAGGGATGAACATTTCCCAACCAACACAAAGCACCAAGAGAAGAAAAAAAAACCCAAGATGGAATCCATTTATCTTTTCTCTTGCAGCATCAGATAGTAATATAAGCAACTAAAATCAGTATAGAAGCCTGTCCCCACATCCTGCCCCATGCAGGCAAAAACAGCAGGCAGACCATTTTATTTTAAGACATCCTCTCCATCCTAGAGAGTTTGTTATTAATAATCAGTTTAACTAAAGTGTTGCTGAAGCAGGTCCTTTCTTATAAAATATTATTATCATGAGTAAATAAATCCAGCTGACCCTGGCTTTTCAAGTATTTTGGATCTCAATACACTATGGTCACTTAAGTTTCCTTAAGTAGTGTGCTGATGAACTGGATTACCTTATCTCTAATTCACAAAATCTGAGACTTGGAAGTAAGCGAGTTCTGGGGTCAGCTGAGCCAACCTCTACATAAACATGTAAAGCTTCTATAGTATCCCTCATAAGTGGTCATCCGTTTCTACTTTAAGACTTTTGGTGAGTAGACTTTCATGAATGGTTAGCAAGTTCCCCCTACCTCATTCTAACTTTCTACTGCTCCTTTTCCTGCTCTCTGTGGCGAAGCAGACAAGCTTAATCCTTTCACAAGGCAACCTCTTAAATACTTTCTGCCATATCTTTCCTAAATTGTCTCCATATGAAATTTCCTAGTTTCTTCAGTCAGTTCTTCCACGTCACTTTCAACAAGCTTCCCCATTCTAATTGCTCTCTTCTGCATTCAGGAAAGCAGGGAAAACCAGGAGAACTGGTTCTTAAATTTTAGTTACCATCTTACCTGCTATTCTTTCACTTAATAATAAATGATAAGTTTAATTTAATAGCAACTACTTTCCAGGGTCGTTGTGAGAGTAAAAAGGAATACTATTTGTAAAGTGCTTTGCAAACCTTGAATTACTATATAAATGTTAATTTATATCCTTAAAATTTAGTCACCATCTTACCTGCTATTCTTTTACCTAATAATAAATGATAAGTTTAATTTAATAGCAACTACTTTCCAGGGTCGTTGTGAGAGTAAAAAGGAATACTATTTGTAAAGTGCTTTGCAAACCTTGAATTACTATATAAATGTTAATTTATATCCTTAAATTTTAGTTACCATCTTACCTGCTATTCTTTTACCTAATAATAAATGATAAGTTTAATTTAATAGCAACTACTTTCCAGGGTCGTTGTGAGAATAAAAAGGAATACTATTTGTAAAGTGCTTTGCAAACCTTGAATTACTATATAAATGTTAATTTATATCCTTAAAATTTAGTCACCATCTTACCTGCTATTCTTTTACCTAATAATAAATGATAAGTTTAATTTAATAGCAACTACTTTCCAGGGTCGTTGTGAGAGTAAAAAGGAATACTATTTGTAAAGTGCTTTGCAAACCTTGAATTACTATATAAATGTTAATTTATATCCTTAAAATTTAGTCACCATCTTACCTGCTATTCTTTTACCTAATAATAAATGATAAGTTTAATTTAATAGCAACTACTTTCCAGGGTCGTTGTGAGAATAAAAAAGAATACTATTTATAAAGTGCTTTGAAAACCTTGAATTACTATATAAATATTAATTGATTTTCTCCTCCTCCTCTTCCTTTTATCCATTTTAGAACACTTAAGAGAGAGTATAAAAAGAACAGTACACCTAACAACTCTCCTTGGTAGCTTGACCTCATAGGTATCCTCTGCCCAGAGCAACCTGTTCCCACTAGCACCTGTGTGACTTGTGGTCCATATTCTCAATTATTTCCTTGGAGATGGTCATTAATAATTCTGTAAAACAGCAAGGAAACAACTCCTACTGTGACTTTTCCTATCAGGCCATGGGAAAAATAACCAGAGCTAAAGAGTAGGAAGTCATGTGCCAAAACTGTACAAAGCAACTGTTTCCTCACATTGTAATTCTTGCCTTCCCAAAGGAAAGAAGGTCTTCCATCATGAGAAGTCTTCTACCATAAGCTGGATAACCATTTGCCAGAGATATTATAAAGGAAATTCTTTTTTAACTGGTTTGGACTACATTCAGTTTAATACAACCCAATCTACACTTATTAATTATCAACTCAATGTTAACAATCAGCTATATATTGGCTCTGGCTGGCATGAATTACAAGATGCCTTTAAGGCACTTATTTCTATTAAACAAATACAACATGTAAATGACCACTTCCGATTCTGAAATTCTGTGATATGTTATTTTGGTCATTGAAGGAAGGAAAGTGGGAGAAAGTAGAGAGCAACTGTGAATATCTGCTCATGTGTTACTGGGTTTTGGAGTTTCTATGTTTCCTTTTTGCTTCACATGCTGTGTTTCTTATTTACAAAACTCAAATTCCGAAAGCTAGGATGTATATCTAAATTATATCTTGGCTAAAGAAGATTATATCAAAGATGCTCTGTCTTTCCTAATGATGTGCCCTGGTTCAAGAAGGATTGGAGGAACTACCCAGAAACTAGTAAAATTGGGGGTTTTCTAACTAGTGAAAAGGGAAATATAATATCCTTACTGGTGATTGAAGGAAAGGTTTCATGGTCTTCAAATCTGGGGTCTTTGGAGGCAGTAGGTGTTACATCATCATATGTAGTCTGAATGATGGTGGATCCTCCCATGGTGCTCCTCTCACCCGCAGATCCACTGCTCCCATCATCATCTGGATTGTAGCTGGGGTTGATATCTTCAGGATTTGTCCGATATTCTCCTTTCTTGGTATAGCGAGTTCCATCGGGGTTTACAATGCCTGAAGGAGAGGGAAGGTACCATTATGGCATGGAATTCACCCCATTGATTATGCAAGTTTGGGGAAAAGTTTTAAGTAGTAAAGGCATCTTATCAAATACAGACACTGCAGAGGGGCTATATTCACTCTGAGACTAGGAATCAAACCTAAATGTTCATCTGGTAGTAGAAAAGTAGCTGTTTAGACCCTAAAGATACTATGTGTCTGTTTGTATATAGATACATAATATGCATATTTATATTTATGTACACATAAAGATTTATTCAGGTGTGCATCTAAACATCTACAATGACTATGATGTTGTCAGGACAGAGAACTCCCTACATATGAATTCCCTCCAGCAAAAAAGATTGTGATCCATTTTGGAAGTAATAAAAACATCCATGAAGTTGCTTTCAAAACACACAGGTTAATGTTATTTGTTCACATGACTAGTAAAGATCAGAACTAAAATTGAAAACTATTCCTTCCTCTTCTATTGTGAAATGTTGCATCTACATAAATCTGAATGTAAATATATGCCTGTATATATATATATATATATATATATATATGTGTGTGTGTGTGTGTGTGTATATATATATATATATATATATATATATATACATACAGTATGAATTTTACAAATATATATGTATAGGGGCAGCTAGGTGGCACAGTGGATAGAGCACCAGCCCTGAAGTCAGGAGGACCTGAGTTCAAATCTGGTCTCAGACACTTAACACTTTCTAACTGTGTGACCCTGGACAAGTCACTTAATCCTGATTGCCTCAAAAAAAAATATGTATACATATATATGTATATATGTAGGTATGTAATATGTGTGTTAACATGCTTTTGAATATACATTGATTGGGAATATCTATAAATACATATTATCCACATGTGTATATGGATGGATCCATAGACATATATGCACTATACATATATGTATATAGTATATTGCATACATATATACATACATATGTCTATTTATCCCCATGTTTATACAGAGCAACTTGTCAGTCAACCTCAAAATCAGCAAGACATGAATTCAAATCCCAAAGATCAAAAACCAGAGTTGGTTTCCCAACCCTCACATAAAGTTCTGGTGGGGATTCTAATAGGTTCCTTCTCCAAGTAAAACAAATTAGGTCACTCCAAAATCCCATATAGAGAGACAAAAATGATAGTGTGAGCACAATGAACCATTGCCTCTGAACTGGCCCTGTTATTTTGACACAGAACTGAAAACAGGCAGCACTTTTGATCCCCACTCCTCTTGTGATAAGAACATACAATAAAAATTAGAAGAAAAAGATACCTATAGTGATTTGGCCTTCAAATATACTTGGTATATCTGTGACAGATGAGCAATCCTCCTTGTCCAGTGGGGCTGTGAGAAAGGAGAACAATGTAAATGGTCAATTTTATTGAAATTAATCAAGAGCTAGTCCCATTTTTAAATATAAACTAAGACATTGTTTTCATCATTCCTTACTCTTTCCCCCTAGAATTTGATGATCTCCCTACCCTTCCCAATATAATTCTTAACCTGGACTTTCCAATCCACCTGCCCTTTCTTCTCCACTTCAGTTGGGATCTTAGAAATGGAAGAGATCTTAGAAATCATCTAATTAGTCCATTCCTGTTTTACAGAAGAAAACAGAAATATAACTAAGAAACTTCCCCAAAAAAGAAGTTGTCTGGTTTTGTCCTTTTACCATAGATATGTAAAGTCCATTGTCATCACTTAGTTCCCAGGACTCTCTACCTCCCAAATACTCATAGAAAAACATGCCATACCACAAATACATGCACACAGCAACAAACATATTAAGAAACAGAATATTTTGCCAAAATTTTTTCATAGGGACAGAAATATATAGTGAAAATGAGTATAATTCATAGGTTAAATTAAAACTGAAGTGGTGATTCAAATAGAGTCAGAGATTCCTACTAAATTTCCACTGTATCACATGGGAAGATCCAAGAATACTGAAGAACAAGAACATCACATTAGCTCAGAATTCTCAGACCATCTAAAGACTTGACAAGAGCTTGAAAATGTAAGGAGTCATGTACTTATTTGAAGCTGTTAATGGAGTTTAGATCCACATGGATTTTTTTCTTCTGGCTTTTGGTATCTGATTATTTCATGCCTAATTTTGGTTCCTTTCAGTGCCAAGAATCAACAAGTTTTTGTGGGTTTAGTTGACATCTTGAACATTTCTCAGTGTCCTGGCAACAAAACCTGGGACTTCACAGCATAGTGCTATAGAGACATCAAAGATTATTTTTGTTCATTTTCCTTTTATGTATTTGTTTTACTCTGATCTAACAAATTCCAAATGAAACAAACTTCTCAATATTCTTCTCTAACAGGAAAGGATTGTAGCTGAAACCTAAAATTTCTATTACATAGAGTGCTTTTTTATAATTATGCTATAAATTCACTAGATAATTTTCAAAGCTTTCCTATTTATGTACACTTTCTGGCCTTGTTTCTGTTCTCTTTTCTTTTGGAGAGGGAAGGTGAGATTCTTATTCCTCTTTCCCTTTTCTTCTCTCTCATCAGCCTCTCCCATTTTAAGGACAAAGAAAATGCTTCTAACAACTAATAGTCAAAGGGAAAAAATACCCATATGGTCCACACCCAAAAATCTCATTCTGCATTTTGAGTCCATCACTTCTCCATCAGGAGGTTAAGTAGCATTCTTAATCATCAATCTTCAGTATCATAGTTGGAAAGACCAGTATTTTAAAACTCACTTCTCTTTCTCCTTGTTTGGAGTTTTCCTTCCCATTTTCCAGAGGAGGCCTGAAGTGACTGACCTTCTAATTAAATTCATTTACCATGACAACTATTAGATTGTAAACTCCATGAGGGTAGGATTTATTTCAATTTTATTTTTCTATCTCCAAGCTTTATCACAATCCTTAGCATATAGTAAGTACTTAATAAACAAACATTTGTTAACTAATTGATTAATTGACATTCTTATACCTCCCCTCAAAAAATTATGCTGTTATTTGTTTTATACGTATTTCATAAATTTCCCTTGAGAGAATACAAGTCCTGGGAGGGCAAGAACAGTTTATTTTTTATCTTCATATCCCCAACATCTAACATAGTGTTTTGCACATAGTGGCACTTAATAAATGAATGTATAACATATTTATAACTTTAAATATATATATATAATTACATAAATATATGATTTATATTTATATATTATAAGTAAACATTAATAAATATATATATATACTTATCTATTTTCTGTTTCTACAACTGATCTGTTTCACAAGATATTGTAGAATTTAAGATATTTGAATTCAGAGATCTTCATTTTTGCCATTGTCTCCTTAGTACCTGATACATAGAAGGCAGTGCTTTTTGATCATCAGATTGATTTAAATAAACTTAAAGTAAAGGTCACCAGTAGGAACTTAAAGACAAAATAAGTTCTTAAGAAGAATTTTCTCATCTTTAAGATGGGGAGAATCCCAATGGATTTCCCTCCTCTAGAGGTGACATGGGGAAATACCTGGTAATTCCTAAAGTGCTAAATCCTAAATGGCAGTTTTTGTTATTATCATTAATCTTGTAAGAGGGCTTTCATAGATTTGGTGTTAGTACTCTTGAAGGAGAGAAATAGGCAGTTATTATTTTAGCAAATACAGTAAATGAGGCTACCATGCTGCCCTCGAGGATTTCCTAAGAGGAGAAGCCTTTCAATTAACAGAAAAATGATCATTTAACTAAAAACAAACCAAAAAACTCCAATAATCCTAGGTTGTGTGTGAGGTAATAACCTTTCTGAGACTGTGAACTGCAGAACGGCTGATCCTCTATATAGGAGTAAAGATCTTTCCCTGGGAGTTACCTGTAAGCTTCTGAGATATCTTCCAACTTTGTCAGGATCTATAATCCTATGAGGGCAACTAGTGGATAAAGTGGTGGGTCTGAAGTCAAGAAGATGCATCTTCCTCAGTGAAAATCTGGCCTCAGACATATATTAGCTATGTGACCCTCAAAAAGTTACTTAATCCCTCAGTTTCCTCATCTGTAAAATAATCTAGAGAAGGAAATAGCAAGCCATTCCAATATCTTAGCCAAGAAAACCCCAAAGGGGTCATAGAGAGTTGGACTTGACTTCAATGATTGAACAACAACAAAAAAATAGTCCTATGACATTATAGATCCACAGGTCCAATGATCTTGTGATGATGAGAGGCATCTACATCATGAGAGAGGACTGTGGGAACTGAGGGTGGACCATAACATTTTCTTTTTGTTGTTGTTTGCTTGCATTTTATTTTCTTTCTCATTTTCCCCTATTTTATTTGGTTTTTCTTGTGCAGCAATAATTGTATAAATATGTATGCATATCTTGGATTAAGCATATATTTCTATCATGTTAAATATATATTGGATTACTTGCCATCTAGGGGAGGGCATAGGGGAAGGAGAGGGAAAATTGGAACACAAGGTTTTGCAAGGTTAATGTTTAAAAATTATCCATGCATATGTTTTGAAAATTAAAAAAAAACTTTAATAAAAAATTATAATTCCAGCTCTACCCTCCCACCCTCTGCAAAAAAAATTCACATATTATTTTAGCATCCAGGCTGCAATAAAAATATTCAAATTGGAGAAAAATAAAGATAAAATCATAGGACCAGAGATGTAGGACCAGACAAGACAAGAAACAGAGAAGGGAGCTCGATAGTGTCATGCATAGAGTCTAAAGTCAGGAAGATGAATTCAAATCCAGCCTCAGACACTAACTAACTATAGGATCCTAACCCTAAAGTCACCTAACTCTGTTTGCCTCAATTTCCTCATCTGTATAAGACAATAACAGCATCTATTTCACAGTGTCATTGTAAGGATTAAATGAGACAGTTAGGTGCTCTATATGCTTATTCTTTTCCTTCCCTTCCCTGCCAAGGTAGCCTGGGACAATGACTTAGGGGGCTGTTCTACAGAAAGGAGGACCCAGCTCATTTCAAGCCTCTGATATTTACCAGTTGTATGACTTTCATTGTCATTTACCCCAATATGTTTCTTCTCTGCTCAGTAAGTATTTGATAAAAGTACAACATAAATGCTGAATTGGGTCTGATTAATAATACATTCAAGCCAACTCCCTTGCTCTGACCATATCATAAAAGTAGCTAAATCTATCCCAAAACTGGCCTTCTGTATCCTTCTCATTCATCCTTGGGCTTGGCAAAAGTAGCTCCCATGCTTCTAATCTCCAAGCTCCATTCAGATTTGGGCTGGCTACCCTCGACTTCCTTCAAAGCAGATAAACTTAAGAACATTAAGAGGAAGGGAAGCTCACTTCCCCAAAATGATGGACCCATACCTGGTGTTCCCATTTCCATTCTAAAGAATGTTTACTGTGTTTGTTTGTTTTTAGCATTCCTCAGGTCCAATGCAGTGTGCACACAGTGAGGATGATAACCTCAAAAGACATTCAATTAGGTCTGCCCTCCCTCCTCCAATAATGGAACCTCATTAGTTAGGCTTCCTTTCTCCTTAATGAGCATTGAGGGACTGGAGAGAATTAGGGCAAAGGGAGGCTGTTGCTTCCCTCAGTGACCCTTCCCAAAGACCTTGAAAAAGTAGACAGGGGAAAGCATGTATGATAGTATATAACATATAAATAAACAAAAATTATAAATAATACATTGCTAAATATAAATAAATATATCATCTATAACATAGTATATGTACCCATCTCTACATTTTGGAATCCCACAATAGAATGCAAGCTCCAAGAGATGAAGGGGCTTTTATCTTTCTAGAACCTTAGCGCATAGTAGGTACTTAATAAAGGTTTGCTGAATTAAATAACTGAATTCTATATAATAACCATATGTTCCATACAGTGCCCTGTGTGTGGTAGTTTCTTGATAACTACCTATTTATGTCAGTGTAGACCTCTTATCTTTAACCCATTATCAAGTGCTTTCTTCATCCCTACTTTGTGCTCAGGTAAGTCTTTCCTAAGTTATGGTATCAATTTATTTGATTGACATAACAAACAGTGCAATAAGAAATGACAAACCACAATAATAAACATCAACCCACCTGAGGCATTGAAGCAGTAGGTGTCATATTGAGACATATTTGAGGCAAGGATATATACCCCAGTGTTATTTGCTGCACAGAGAAACCTGGGTGTCTTTCGTGGGATTACGACATGTCCATCTATGAATCCATACCTGTAGAGGAAGAAAAGGTTATCAACCTGCTGGGACTATCATGATGTGTCAGGGAATAACTTGAGATCCTGGGCTACTTGATGCCTGAGATCATTTGGAACTTTTCTTTGTACCTCTTTCAATTCAACAGTTTGAATATTCTCAGTAATTTTTGCTGGACCAAATCCCTTATTTATTCCTTCTTCCTTCATTGAAAGTAGCCCTAAAGCATTTCAGAATGGCCCAAGCTGGGTGTGGTTATGTGACAATACATTTTAAATAAGGAATTATGGAAGAGAAATAGAATAAAAGAGAGAATCAAGTAAATGTATGACTAGAAAAAATACTAGGGCCAAGGGTTCTCAAACTATGGCCCGCAGGCCAGATGCAGCCGGGTTATGGCAAATGGGCTGAGGGGTGGAGACAGAGTGCGAGCTTTTGTTTTTATTATAGTCCAGCCCTTCCACAGTCTGAGGGACAGTGAACTGACCCCTATTTAAAAAGTTTGGGGGACCACTGTTAGGCCATTTATGTGAAAAGAAGAGATATCCAGATTTATACCGTGTTAAGAGGATATAAGGAAGGCTCTCGGTACATTATTTGGAAGCCTGGTGGCAAATGTATGGAAGGACATGGATCAGAGTCACATAGGCAAGTACAGATGGGTTGTAATTTGCCCTACTAAAGTAAATGTCTACATTAATAAAATCATGGATCTATTGGAAAATTGGAGTATTAATTAAATGAAAAGAAACAATCACAGAAATGACAAGGAGCTACATTTTCAGAGACAATAAGAGAACTTTCCATACTCCAAATCCAAGAAAAGTTAATCTCCTTGAGGGAGGTACTGCTTTTTTTGTATCCCTAGTGTACAATGCATGACACATTATGGCACCTAATATTTTTTTTGACTAATTGACTAACAAAAAAATGCAGGGAAGGGAAGAGGAAAGAGAAGAAAGGAGGGAGAAGAAATGAAAGAAAAAATTATTTTTTTTCAAAGCCTCTCAAAGCTTCTGCTACTATCTGGGTTGACAACATACAAAGTCACTTATCTTCTCTGAAACTCAGTTTCCTCATTTGTAAAATGAGACAATTGAACTAGATAGCCTCTAAAGTCTCTTCCAGCTCTGTGACCTAAGACTTGATGTCCACAACATGACAAATGAGATGTGGTCCGTTAATAGGGAAATGAAACCTTTTTGAGAGCTAGATCTATTTCCCTTTTGCCTTTCTAGCTCCATCACTTAGCACAGTACCTTCCATTTTGTGGGGTAAAAGTGGAGAAGGGGATAAAGGGTCAGTACTTCATAGGTAGAGGGAATTCCCTATAAAGAAACTGCTTCCATCATTTAATAAGCATTTTGCTATACCCCTTCTAGGTGCCAAGTGTAGCCAAGACACTGGTGATAGAGAAAAATGAATGCATCCCTGCCTTCAGAGAGCTTCCATTCTCTATGAGAAGCCACAGCATACCCATAAGAATATATACAATAAATGCAAATCAAATAAATTATTCTTTAATGGGTAGTCTTAGAGAGTTTCTTGGGGCATCGCGTTACCCATAGGCACGTGACTTAAAATTAGCTTTTCCCATCTCTGAGTCCAGTATTCTGTTCAGAGGACACATTACCTCTCATACATAATAAGAGATTGATAAATATCTATTGTACTAGACTGAAATAGAATATAAGCTCCTTTTTTGTTGTTGTTGTGGCTTTTTCTATCATACACCTAAAAACTTGATTAATATTATTGACTGAATCCAATTGAATCAAATTGAGCTCGGAAAGAAAAAAAAAAAAAGTTTCATATTCAGCAGTATTTCCAAAATGCAAAGCTGGCTAAAATCACGTCTCTCGTATTTCAGCAACTTCATGCCAAAAAGCCAAACTGCCTCAGGTACTGCACCCCCCAAAACCTACTGGCATTTAGACAGATTTTCAAGTCTCTTAGCACATAGCACTAATTAAAAGTCTGTTGCAACTGGAGATTCTATGACTAATTCCTCATTTGAATGGACCAACTGGTTTTTCTAAAGTCTCCTCAGCTTGGTGGGGTGGAGAACATATAGTGGTAATAAGTTCTATATATCTGAAAGTTGCTATTTACCAGGGAGGGGCAGGCAAGAGAAGATTGGGACTCCAGGTCTATCTCTGGCATCTGTCATGTAGCCGCTATCTGATTCCAAAACTGTGGAAATAGATTTTGTAACTCAACCTCTCATTTGTGAGTGGGACAAACAATAGATTGTTCCCTAGGGGCCATCTTGTTTTGTGTGAACCCCAAATCTTCCCCGTGGCAGTGTGTAGGAGTCAGAGGGCTTGAATTCCCAATTTGTTTAATCTCTTAATGTACCTTAGACTCCTTTTCCTCAGCTGCAAAATGGAAATTATAATAATAATAAGGCAATAAATTGTCTTATTTACTTCATAGCGTTATTAAGAAAATGCAAAAATCACAGATTTAGGGCCATTTTTCAGATGAGGAAACTGAGGTCCCAAAAGGTCCCACAGATACGAAATGGTCCAGTTGGTCTGCTAATGCCAGAATCTTTGCACTTTTCTTGCTCCATGTGAGATAATGAACATACTACTTTTCCTGGGAAAAACTGTATAACTGGGAAATATTATTGCTCTCCCTGTTATTTCAATAAGAACTTCCTTATGGACTTGGATCATCAGCATATGAAAGTGTTTCTACTTCCCACACCAGACATGATTTCTAGCACTTATTAGTGACCCTGTTTAAAGCCCTTAAGAACCCCAGAGCAGGCTCAGCCTACCCACTGGAAAGCAACCAGAGTCCATTCTGTAGGTGGGGCTCAGTGTCTGGGATCTAGATGGAATCATGATTGTTTACAGCTCAAAGGACTTTGGAAACCATCCCGCCCCGTCTTCTCAATTTACAGTGTCCTATAGGTAGTAAGTGGTGGAGCCCAAATCCCAATCTAAATTGGAGGGTATCTAATCCATCCTCATCCTCCTACCAGTAAAGAAAGCGAATCTGAAAGATGCAAAATGATCTGGTTAGCTAAAAGCACAGACTCTAATCCAGTCTCCCAACTGACCCCCTGGTGTCCAAGTATTGGAGAATTCTGACTGTCATGGAGACTTTCTGAAGTTTCCATTGTGATCTCTGCAGTGTGTGTGTGTGTGTGTGTGTGTGAAGAAGGGGAAGCGGTGGACCAGTGACGGAAGCTGCAGAGCAGGCGATGAGGAGATTACATAAAAACTTTCAAGTGAAAATGGAGAACTTTCCATTTGTGGTCAGCACTGTCCCTAACTGTTATCAGACACTGCTATCCATGAGACCAGAGGCACAGATGAGGCTGTTTTGCTGATGAGAAGCAGGATAAGATAGGTTTGTGGGAATAAAAGGTGTATGCGAGGAGACAGTGAAACAGTGATGCTCTGGGGATTCTTCCTAGTGCGTTTGAAAACATGTGAGAGGGTTGTTTGTTGTTTTAATGTCTAAGAAGAGTTTTGTTTTGTTTTGTTTTTATTATCTTGGAAAACATCTTGTAAAAGATGTTTTGTTTTCCTTTCCAGATTGAAACAAATGAAGAAAAAAAAAGAAAAGGAAGGAAGAAAAAGGGAAAGAAAAGGGGAAAGAAGGAAGGAGGAAAGGAGAGAGGGAGGGAGGGAGGAAAAGGTAGGAAAGAATGAGGGAGAAAAGGAAGGAAGGAAGGAAGGAAGGAAGGAAGGAAGGAAGGAAGGAAGGAAGGAAGGAAGGAAGGAAGGAAGGAAGGAAGGAAGGAAGGAAGGAAGGAAGGAAGGAAGGAAGGAAGAAGAGAAAGACTTATGGTAAAACAAGATGAAAAAAAAGAGTTCCTGACATCATTCAAATCCTAGAATATGAACCCCATATCGATCTCAAACACTACTATTTATTGCTTTCTTATGGCTCAGACAATTCTTTCGAGATCCTGTTCAAAGGCAGGAGCAAGCTGGGAAGCATTTCAGTCCTGAACAGGCAGTGCTCTGGGCCTCTCTAGGCCTCCTCTCTCTATGATTCACAGAAAACTAAGCCGACTAAATTCCAGTTGTCACACCAGTTTCAAATTTACTTTGACAAATTAATAGGTGATCAGAGTCTGCAAGAAAATGCCCATCCAGCTGTCATTCTGACCCTCCCAACCTCCCCACACCTCCCTGTACAGCTAGCCCTCCAATGACTAACCCCCCTTTTTTTTCCCTCAGGGAAACTGTCCCCTTTGCAGTGGAAGGAGCTTTGAAAGTCAGAAGACTTGGGGTAAAAGCCCTGCCTCCACTATTTACTAGTCATATGCTACCCTGAGTTAAGACAAGCAACCTGACTTCTCAGAAGCTTAGTTTTCTGATCTATAAAATGGGTATAATAACACATAATTAACATTTTTATTATTTCATCATCATTACCTGCAAGTCTCGAACCCAATGCTCAATGCTTGCTCCATCTGTGCCAGGGTAGGAAGGGTGCTATTAAAAGCCTTACAAAGGTCAGCAGCCTCTGTTCGAGAAATACTGTATCGGCCATTTTTCTCAACGTGATAAACCCCTGCATATCGGCAGGTAATATTCAGTTCTGTTGGTTGAAAGAGGAAAAAAATAAATAAATTTATTAATTAGTCCCACTTAAAGGATAATAATCTACAGAATCTTAGGCCATCAAAATTAATTTAGTCTTGAAACTATAATTTATGTAATTAATTTATAACACATTATATTAACATTTACTATAAATTATATATGTTAATTACATAATAGAATACATCAATATAATATTTATATATTTTATGATATAATTATTATAATATATTAATATAACACACTATATTAATATATTACATCATTACCATATTACATTGAATTACAGTATAATTTTTATAAAAACATAATGCATAGAAATGCAATACATTTTTCTAGTACTTAAAAACTTATAAAACATTTCAATAATTAACAGGAATTTAATAAATAATTAGCATTTGCCAGACACTGCATTAACTACTGAAGAGATATAAAGATAAAAGTGAAACAGTCCCTGCCCTCAAGAAGCTTACATCTTAATGATGAAAATAATATGCACACAAAAAAGTTTATACAGAATACATATGAAGTGAACACAAGGCAGTTCAATGAAATACAAGGCAGCTAGGCAGGGTTGGGAAAGGTTTCATGTAAAAGCTTGACCTGAGTTTTGAAAGAAATTAAAGGTCCCAAGAAACAGAGGGTTAGACATATGGGATAGGGTGATAGTATTTTAACTATATGGGATCAAGCGAAAAAGCAAGATCTGAGGAAGAGCCAATTTTATCATCCCCATTTTAAAGATGAGAAGACAGAGATTTGTCAAGATACAGTGCTTTGCCCAGTGTCCCACAGAAATACTGGGATTTAATCATAGCTTGAATATTCACGACTGAGTTATCTTTCCACTATAGAGCAAGCAAAGCCCCCAAAAGCACTGTCACCTGGGGATTGATTTTAGGAAAACCTAAGGCAAAGCAATTTGTTCTTAAAACCTCTGACCCCTGATACTTGGCTATTGTATAGAATAGAAGGACACCCCAAGACTGGTCTTCTGAAGACCTTTGTTTGACTTTGATAATAAAAGTTCTCAAAATTAGATTTTTGAGCTGGAGAAGAGACTTGGAGATTGGGGCACAATTTGAATATATGTCATATATAAAATATTAGATTTGTTCTGTCAGGCCCCAAAACTTACTCCCGGAGCCAGGTAGCAATGAGGCAAAGAGGTAAATTTATTCTGAGCACAAGGAAGAACTTTCTAACAATAACAGCCAAATAAAAGTAGGAAAGACTGCCTCTAGAGGTAAAAAGAGAAGGAAAAAGGAGAAAGGGAATAAAGGGGGAAAAGAATGAAAAGAAAGGTAAAGAGGAAGGGGAGAAAGAATGAAGAAAAATGAAAGGAAAGAGAAAGCAGGAATGGGAAAAGAAAGGGGAAAGGGGGAAAAGGAGGAAGAAGGGGAAGGAGAGAAGGAGGAAAAGGAAAGGTGGTATGAGAAAGGAAGGGGAAGAAGAAAGTAAGAAGGGAGGAAGAGAAGAAAGAAAGGATGTCCATTTGTCAAGCATGATGTAGAATGGGTTCCTATTTATATGGGGATTGAACTGGATGTCCACTCTAATCCTTTCCAGCTCAATATTTCTTCAATTCTGGTTCTGACTCCAAATGTGAGACTTTGACAAGTCACTCAGATCTTTGAAATTCACCCTCCTCTGTGGATAATAAGCCCTACCTTATTTGCCTCACAGGGTTGTTGGGAGAGCTAAATGAGATCTTATGAATGAAACTACGATGATCAACTATCAATTACAATAATCCCTTCCACACTGAGACTTTCTCCATCATGGTTTTGATATGTTGCAACATGAGAAATTAAATCATTATTTGAGGGGATTTTGACAACAAGCTGTCAACACAGAAAAAATTTAGAAACTCAGAAATACATAAAATATATGTATCAATGCCCCTTCTTCTCCGATATGAAGAGAGAGCCAAAATTTTTTACATAGATTTTCCAGATTGCAGGAGCATTACGCCCCAAATCCTGCTAGAAAATGGAAAGCATCAAACACTGATCTGAGCATTTCCAAGATAAGCGATTTGCTCTTATGGCCAAATGATCCATAGAATAGCTGACCAAAAGACCAAAGCCTAGCTGACATCTTAGATAAAAATTCTGTAATTAGTGTGTGATGTGGAAATGCACACAAGACTTCTTAGGAGTTTTGCAGAAATTAATCTGTAGTCTCAACGAGCAGCAGAAAATTATACTGTTATACTTGATCTTATATCGCAATCTCTGAAGACTTCAAGAACCTTAATTATTAAATAACCTCATTATTCCTCAGGTAGCATATTATCCCCAATTTACAGATGAGTAACCTCAGACAGAGAAAGGTGAAGTGATTAAAATAACGCATGGGAATCACAAAACACCCACAGGGATGAGGCACTTCTCAGTTGGGCTCAGAAACATAGATTTTCACCTACTTTGAACAATATATCGAGTTCCCCTGTCCATTTTCTGTCTTTCCTCTTCCCATAGTCCTCTCTCCAGCTGCTCTCCAAACTTAGGCTAAATTTCCTCCTCTACACATTAACTATTTAAGATTTTACTTTCTCTGCTGCTCAATCTCCTCATCTCTAAAATTAAAGGTTGGATTAGATGCCATCCCAAAAGTCTCTCCCAGCCCTGATGCTCTATGTTCTGTACTTTTTTGTTTGTTTTTCATTTTGAACTTGAGTTCACACCCAACACCAATTTTTCTAAACAGATAGCACTCAGTCCTTGATCTAGAGGAGTTCTATAGTTAGAAACCATTCTGGTTGACTGCCTCAATCAATGCCTTTCCTACTTTTCAGAGGGAAGGTATATTGGGCTAAAACAATAGGCTCAGGAGGAAAAGAAGGAGAAAATTATTATTCCCATGCTTCTGGCTATCTCTAATGCCCTACCCCCAAACTCATCCCGGGGATATAAAGCAGATCATTCAGAACCAAGGCTATTCCCCACTCCCTTCAACTGACAATATTAGGCAACAGATATATGAGTATTAGTTGAAATGACATGAAAGAAAATATATTCCCATATGATTTGCCTCTACATCCTCACAACTATGGAGCATTTCTATCTATTTACAGCAAAAACAGTAGGGAGAGCTACTAGATAGAAATTCAGAAAGATGAGTTCAAATCTAACTTCAGACCCTTAATAGCTGAGTAAGTCATTTGGCTTCTCTGCCTCAGTTTTTTCACCTGTAAAGTGGGATTAATAATATGATATATCTAATATAATATATCTAATATATATATATATATATATCTAACATATATATAATATATCTAATATAATAATATCTAATATAATAATCTATCTTTCAAGGATCAAATGAGATAACATTTATAAAGCACTTTGCAAACCTTCAAATGCTGCATAAATGCTTGTTCTTGTTATCGTCATCTCCATTATTACAATTTATTTTCTCCCCCATTAGAACGTAAGCCCCTTGAGAATAGATGCTACTTTGCTTTTCTATTTTTATTAGCCAGTGGCTAGCAGTGTGCTTTTCACATAGTAAGAGATTAATAAATGTTTTTTTTTCCACTTATTTATTCACCTTTCTGAGTGATTGGGGATGGTGCTTACAAAAAATCACTAAATAACCACAGAGATAATCCTCATTAACACAGATTATGGCTGTGGGCCCCAACAACTTGTCAGCACTGTCGGATAAAAGCAAATAAGGATGATGGGCTTGGTTCTGAAGTCAGGATAAGGAACCCGAAATGCAGCTTCAAGAAAATAAACCAATTTAGAATCTTTCATCTTTTTTGATTATATCTGGAGAGTGTCCCACTGTTTTAATGAGAACTTTGGTCTCAAAATGTCTTTTCACTTTTTTAATGTATTCTCTTAATGAGGTAAACAGTGCATAAGGTAAAAATATCTGATGAAAATGTATAGTTGAGCAATCCTTTTGAAATCTAAAGTTCAGATCTGATGGCATCCCTCCTCTACTCAAAATTCTGCAGACAGATTCCCTTCTTGGTCTTTAGATTAAATGTCAGACTTGTCTTCCTGGAGTTCAAGATTCTAGCCAATTTGGAATCATCCTCCCTTCCCAAGGCACTCTTTTCCATTATTCTAAGCTCAAACCAAACTTGACCTTTCTTGTATGTATATACTTTGTATTTTCCCACCTCCATGCCTTTGTCTATATTATTTCCCATAATTTAGGAAGGACGTTAGTTACAGGTCAGAAAAAGATGGAAAACAATTCCTGTAACATTAAGGATGATGTAAAATAAACTTGAGGGTCCATGAAGCTGTCATCTCATCAAATTTCTTATCACTTGCCCTGAACTCCAGGCTCACCAAAAAGTTAGCCTTTGAATCCTAACTCAGCAATTGGAACAGTTCCAATTTGCATGACATAACATGCTACCTAAAGTTCAGCAAGAATATTTGCTGAAGCACAGTTTGGTATAGGTCCTGAATGTATGCCAAGGGGAAGTTAACTGGAATTATAGCCACAGAATTCTAGAATTCCAACCCAAAAGGACCTCAGGGGTCTGGGTACTGAACTCTCTGTCCTGCACATCAATGAGAATTCCCCCTATAATTTACTTGACAAGGTAAATATCCAGCCTTGGCTTGATAAATTCAATGGGGGGAGCCTATTACCCCCTAGGTAACCCATTCCTATTTGGGAAATTTATTTATGTCTAATGCAGCTGAACTCCTCTGACATGAATATAACTACAAAATACTTTCTACACAAATAAAGTCAGCTCTAAACAACTGGAAAATATTAATTGTTCATGGATACGCTAAGCCAAAATAATAAAAATAACAATTTTGCCTAGATTAATCTATATATTCAGTCAAACTATCAAAAGGTATTTTATATAGCTAGAAAAAAGTCCTAACAAAATTCATCTAGAAGAACAAAAAGTCAAGGACATATCAGGATAAACAATGAAAAAAATGTTAAGGAAAATTATCTGGATGTACCTCATCTCAAACTATATTATAAAGTGGCAATCATCCAAACAATCTGCTAAACTGGCTAAGAAATAGAGTGGTGGATCAGTGGAATAGATTAGGCCCACAAGATGCAGTAATAAATGATCATAGTAAACTATTATATAATAAACCCAAAGATCCAGGTTTTTGGAACAAAAACTTATTATTTGACAAAGGCTACTGGAAAAACTAGAAAACAGTTTAGCAGAAACTAGTTATAGACCAAGATAAGATTCAAGTAATATGTGATTTTAATTATAGTTGTATAGAAGTGTATGAGAAGGATTTGTGATTTTATCAGGGGAAAAAAAAAACTTCCATCAAGCACAGATAACTGTTCTCAGCTTTATTAGAGGAATCCTAGGGAATTTCCGGGGATAAACAGAGTTTAAATGACTTGTCCAAAGTCAATAGCTAACAACTCTCAGAGCCAATATTTAAACCCTAAGCTTTCATGAATTTAGCCCCAAAATTCCACCTATGACAGAATACTGCCATTATGGATGAAAAAAGTTGGGATAAGAATGTCTTCTATTGATAGAGAGCTTCATAACATTCATGGCACTCCAAATAAATTATCTATAACATATATGTGAAAGACAGCATGAAGTAGTAGACACAGAGTCTCCAGTCTTGGAGGCTAAGTCTCACCTTTGATACACAATAGTTGTGAAACATTGAACCTCTCAATGATAGCAGGTGATTTATTAAAACCTTAAATTTTGGAACAAGTGACAATGTATGGCAGCAGGGTAAGAGATCATGGATAGGGGAAATTTCATCACTGGGAATTCCCTATATCAATTAAATCTCAGATTTAATCCAGAAACAAACAAATAAAAAATACTTCTATAAAGTAAGTCAGGAAGAAATTAGATATGGGGGGAGAGTTTAGAGTGAGGGAATTTCCCTCCTTGTCTTTCATGATTTTTGTCCTTTGGTTCTTATAAATAAAGAGGAGGCAACAAGACCCTTTCCCTCACCACCACCCCCAATCACCCTGCAGGTTCTCTGATATATAATCTTCATATTACATAATATCACTTATTATATAATATAATCATTTTTTCAGAGAAAAGTGAGAAATAGAACAATGATGACTTGACCAAGATCACAGTGATAGTGATAAAGCTAAAAGTGGGTGTAAGGTTGGACTTTCTAACCCTTTCTAACCCTTAAAAGTACTATGATTTGACAGGTATATATTTATTATAGGTATATATTTAAAAGGAATGCACATATTTAACCTATATCAGAGATTGCTTGCTGTCTTGGAGAGGGGAGAGGTAAGGGAGGGACTGAGAAAAATTTAAGGTATAAAATTTTACAAAAATGAATGTTGAAAACTATCTTGATATGTATTTGGAAAAATAAAATATATTGAGAAAAAAGAAAATCCTGTCTATTAAGATAGGATTAATGATGATTCATCCTATTCAGTAGGTGTAGTAAAAAGAATTGCCACAGCCCAAATAAAATTTGCAGCCTCTAATATTTATCAGCTCTTTAAGGAACTTCAAGAGCAAGTGAGAAAACATCCAGGCAAGATTTATATCTTGCATGTCCACTCACATAGTGGACTTCCAGGTCCTATTTTTGATGGAAATTCAAAGGCAGATAGCCTTCTAACCATGTTAGCCAGTAGTCCTTTATTTCAAGAAGCACAAGAATTTCATTCTAAATATCATCAGGCTGCTCGAGCTTTATGTTTACAATTTGGAATCACAAGAGAGGAAGCTAGGAGCATAGTAAAAAGTAAACTTAAAAAAACTTAAAAAAAAAAAAGACCTCGAATATTGTAGTCTGGATTTCTAGCAGTACAGAAGGTATATCACAACACTTTTATGAGCTGATCTTCTCCAAAGAGATTACTTGGTGCTGGTTTTTTCTTTCTTTCTTTTTTTTAATCATTCCTGCCCTACCCCTGCCTCTTTTATTAATACAATTGTCAAAGCTTTTTCCAGAAAAATGAAAACCAGACAACTGGCATCTTCTTTGAAAGATAATACGCATCATTTCTAAACAATAAAAGGTCGTGGAATATTTGAGAGATTTGAAGCTAAAGAGCTTATTTGATAATAGCAATAACAACTAACAATTACTAAATACTTTAAGGTTTAGAGAAGAAGCTTGGGTACAACTGTGCTACATCTGTACGGGGGACATTGAGCTTGATTTCTCCAGACCCCAGCTGTGATTATTAACTCATTTGGATCTAGATTCCAAGGCCATAGCTTATAGAAGAAAAATGATGGGGAGGGTGTATTGAGCTGGAGGGTGAGAAAGATCTCCAAATTGTCTATATTTACCTTTATGATATTTGTCATTTGAAAAAAAAATCTTAATTCTATAGCCTTTCTCAATTTATATTAGGACTTCTTAAGCTTTTTTCCACAATCCCTTTCACCTGATAAATTTTTATAGATCCTTATAAAATACATATACAAATTAAACATTTATTTATAACATCAAATTTCATGACCTTCATATTCAGTGACAATCCTTCATATGGGGTCTTGACCCACAGTTTAAGAAGTCAGTCTCTATATCCACGGCAATTAGCCCAGTCTTTGGCATATATGTAATAAGTGCTTAAGAAATACTTGTTGACTTACTGAATGAAATTTGCTGAGCTCATATCCTGAACCAAAGAGTACATAATATAAGAACTCAGCTTGGTTGGTTATTGTACCAAAAAAAGTTGAAGAAACAGAAGGATTTAAAAGTATAGTTTGAGAAACAAATTCACCCGAAGCTGCTTCTTCTTAAAACTTTAGAATTGGAAGGGACATAGGAGTAATCTTGCTCAGCCCTTTTTCCAGAGAAAAAACAGGTTGGTCCAGAAAACTGAGACACATGCCCAAGTTTATGTACTATGTCATGGGCAGAGCTGAGACACATTTATACATGCAACAAGCATATTTTTAGCCCCTGTTATGTGCCACATTCTAGTTTAATAGACACTGAGAAGAAACTGATAAATATAAGAGCATCTGTCTTCAGGGAGTTTACCCTCTACAGGGAGGAACAACATGTCCCAGATCTTGGATTTCCCAAATCCAGGGCAATTTCCACTACATTTAGGTCAAGTTGTTTTTTTCAAAAAAAGAAAAAAAAAGCTTATATCTTTGGCCTCTCTCTGATCCATAGAAGAAGGCATTCCTTTCTTGGCTAATTAACAAGAACACTAGATTTGCGGTCAAGAATGAGCAAAAATTCCAGAGATGAAGTTGATTTGCCAACGTCACACAAGTAGCAAGTTTTAGAAATAGGATCTGAACCTTAGTTTTCCTTCCTCTATATCCAGTGCTCTTTCCAAAAGAAAACAATATCTAATTCTCTCTATCTCTTTCCCTTAAGACAATACTTTGGTGAATTTTTGTTTACTGCTCAGAAGATCAGTGTTTGGAATTCATTTTACTTGGGTATAATAGCTCCCTTGTTTTTACTTTAAAGTTGTAAAGTAGTTATGTGTTCAGTCGTATCCAATTCTTGGTAAATCCATTTGAGGTTTTCTTGCCAAAGATATTGGAGTAGTTTGCCATTTCCTTCTACCGCTCATTTTACAGAGGAGGAAACTGAGGCAAGCAGGGTAAAGTGACTTGCACGAGGTCACACCATTAAGAAGTATCTGAGGTTGGACTGGAACTCAGGAAGATAAGATACTTTGAGGACAGCTGGTGATTTACCTAGCTGCCCTTAAAGTAATATGGAGCTGGGAGTGAAACTTGAGGGGGCTTCTGGTCCAATCAATCCCCTTATTTAAATGACAGAAGCATGATTTGAATCCTTTGGGATAGAATCAAAGCCCTGATGCTTTGGGTAAATTATTCAATCCCTTAGAACTCATTTTCCTCAGCTATAAATGAAAGATTTTAGGACCAAGGCCCTACCAGTTCAAAATCTTTGATTCTAAGAATGTCTTCAAAGTATAAACATTTTCATCCAAAAACTTCTATCTGCTCTGGCCTTTCCTCTGCTTCTTCAATCACCATTCCATCTATCCAGAAGGCCTCCAGGGTTTATAGTTGTCCCCCTGCTTCTCACCCCCCGAAGGAAGCCCATATGACTGACTGTGTGAAAGAATGCATTGTCTGGCAATGGTTTTTGAGCTGGGGCAGAGAAATCACACGCTAGGACGGGCTTGCCCACTGGCATTCCCAGTGCATCCCATGAGTCTTGTATGACTCACTCCATCCATAAGAATAGTGCCCCCCAAAAAGTTAAAGATTGAATAAGTATGGTAAATGACCAAACATAACTCTGCACAGAGCCTTTATTTCCTGGAGCCCCTTCCCCCTTCTTAAGAGTCCCTTAGAGATATTATCTCTTCAGATAATCTGAAAAACCGTCACCAATTTCTTAAAAAGTCTGGTCTTCCTGGTGACTCTACCCCCAACTAATTAGCCAAGCAGATCGGAAATACTGAATCTCTTTCTTCTTTTTTTACTTTATGGAATAAAACAAACTTTTCCATTTGGATTACCCAAGTAATTGTTTTCAGATCTACAGGACTATGAGTCTGGGTCAGACTGACAGGATAGATGGATGCTGTGCCCCTGGCAAGTCTGATGTGTAACCCAGTCTTTGCCCTTCCCCTACCCTGGGACCACCAGCTTTATTAATACACCCCCTTCACCCCAGCAGGCTGAGGGGCTGAAAGGCAGCCAGATACAGGCTGAGAGGAGGATTGTCTCATTCTGAAGGAGTCTTTGAAGTCAAAAGCTCTTTGGACACCAAGGCCCCAAGGAAGACAGTTGGGGGAAAACCACAATGTATAGGGTTGTTTGTCACCATGGAGATCAGGAAGCTCATAGCAACTTCCTCTCTCAATCTTTTTTGAGGGGTTCTTCTTAGAGTAGCAGATTGATGATCATGAACCCCGGATGTGGCAACTTGACCCCAAAAAAAAATTAGATTTCAGAAACCCAGGCAGACAGAGTGCGTTTTGGCACAAAGAAGCTTTCTAGTTAGTACTTTTCTACATTATTGATCTGAGCTGTGTCTCCTAATTAATTAAGGATTTCATTCCATAATTGTGCCCTCTCTATTCCTGGCCGTGAGTTACCTTCAGGGAAGCAATGGAGGAAACCAAGGGTGGGGTGAATGCCAATTTTTCTTTTTCCAAGGTAAAATTTAAATCTTTTACTAAAAAAATTCAATTTATTCTAAAGATGTGTATATGTGTGTGTATATATATATGTAGGCATTATCATCAGTCTTGGGGGCAGAAGGCTTGGATTCAAGTCTTGACCAACACATAACATCTGGAGACCATGGATAAGTCACTTAAGATATAATAGATAGATATATAATAGAAAGATATAATATAGCTTATATAATATATATGATATAATAGAAAGAGCACAGTCTATAGTCAGAAGATCTGACAGAGAACAAATCCAGATCTGTTTCCCAAATTTAGTTATGCTGGACATCATTTAATAATCAATTAACTTTCATTTAGCACCTGCCATGGCAGGCACTGTATTCATGATGGGGATACAAAGAAAACTACAAATGGGTTTTCCAAGTCTAGGGAAGGAAACACAACAGAGAAACTAAGAAACAGTTAAGTTTTATGCAGACTAAAACACTCTATAAAGACCTGTTATTATTATTATTTTTAATCATAATCATTTTGTCCCCATATCTAACACAATGCCTTACACAAAGCAAGTACTTTTATAAGCATTTACCCAATCGTAAAATTTTTCAATTTTTGTTAGGATTAGTAACTTTAAAACACCAATTTAAATTCTGCATAGAGATAATCTCTTAAATCACCCCATAGAAGAAGTACACCTAGGAGCTGTTGCTGTTCACTTGTTTTTCAGTCATGTCTAACTCTCTGTGACCTCATTTGGGATTTTTTTTTTTTGGACAAAGATACTTTCCTTCTCTAGCTCATTTTACATGTGAGGAAATTGAGATAAACATTGACTTGCCCAAGATCATACAGCTAGTCAGTGTCTAAGATTGGATTTGAATTCATATCCTTCTGACTCCAGACTCTATCTACTGCACTACCTAACCCCCAATTTATGTAAAATAATGATTGCATAAAATCTCCATTTTATATCCAACAATTGTTGTATAATAATTCCCATTTTATAGCTACACAAACTGGAAGCTTCTACTTGCCTAAAGCCTTGCAGTAAACAACTGAACTAGCCCCTACAGAGCTTAGTATCCCTCTTATTTTGGAAGAGATTTTCATCCCCACAGCTAACCCAAACCCTAAGGCCAGAAGTTCTATATAACTGTAGAAAGAATTCTAGGGTTATATTTCTGTGGGTCAGCTCCTGACCCTGGGGCTTATTAGGACAAAACCATCATAGATTCCAAATGACAAGGGATCTTCGAGCCCCGCTGGACCCTTCCAAAAAGGAAAGATTTTACAGATAAGGAAATTAAGTGCTGGTGAGAAGTGACTCACATAAAGTCATCCAGGTAATTAGCAGAGTCAGAATTTGAACCCAAGACCTACGAGTTAAAATCTAGTCCCCTTTCCGTTGTATTCTGCCATCCTCTGGCTCTGGTTTGTGCAAAACTCTCAAGATCCCAATATTCTCTCTTCACAATTCCCTGAAGAGGCCCAAGGGGAATGCAAGCTTCCTAGTTTTTGTCCTCAGAGACAAAGGACTTTTCCTTGTGAATAATAAGCATTTAGTAAATGTTGAACTGAATTATATGCTTTTTACACTTGGAAACCAGGAATATGAGCTCCCAGGTGGCCTTTCTTTGTATATCTAACACTTAGCACAGTGTCTGGTGCATATACATACATATACATACATACATATATATATATACATATATAGTCACACACATACACATACATATATATACATATATATGTGTATATATCTATGTGTGTATATATAGGGGTGTGTATATGTATTTATATATATACACACACACATATATATATATATACACACACATATATGTGTGTGTGTGTGTGTGTGTGTGTATAAACACACACATATATAGATACAGATATATAGATTCTGACTGACTAGAATCCAATTCTTCTGAGACCAAGCCCAGGCTATGATCTTCCTGCCATAGTGAAGAGAACATAAAGTTGTACGGATATCTGAGGGCAGCACACAGGCAAAGGGGGATTTGTGGGCTGCCCTTGTTGTTTTAATCCCCACCAGCAGATTTGGGGAATCAGCCTAAATTGGATGTTCTCAGAGCTAACAGTGGATTTGTAGTTCACGTCTCTTCCTTCCACGATAGCTCATCTGAAGGAGCAAGTGCATGCCTCAAATGCCAGCCCAGGGAATGCATTTTTGACACGTTTCCATCCAGCTCAAGTCCCTAGACTCGTGCAAAAGTCTTTTTTTCTCCCTGTTTTGTGTTTGGCTGGGACCGCCCAGATGGAACTTTCTGCTTCTAAGGAGAGCCCATTCATGCAAGGAGTCTAAAGGCCGGGAGAGCAGCTTTGTTGAAGAAAGACTATTGTATTTGCTTTTCAAGTTCCTCAAAATGAATGCAAACTCATAGCTAGCCAAGCCACTCGTGTCTTGTGCACTTCTGCCATTTGCAAAGATACTTATCAGAGATAGGCTAAAAACAAAGAGGAATTCCTCTAAATTCTGTATCTCCTACTTAAAAAGCTATAGCAGTCCCAGAGCAAGGGGCCAACTCAAGTCACCGACTGTCCAGCAAGTCACCCTTTGGGTGTTGCGATAGGGTCAACCTGGCGAAGGGATATGGGGCTTTCTTGATTGGGTAGGAATAAAACTTCCCCTTCTGTGCACCCAAGGAAACAGGTCCATTTGTCAGCCTTGGGCCTGGCCTTCCGAATAGAAGTATTAGAAATAGGGATTGCCTGGACCATGGAAATGGAAATGACTTAAGACCAGGAAAGCTGTTCTATCCAAGTCACAATCAGTGTTTGCTAATCTGGAAACCACAGAACCAAAGATTCCAAGAGTTGGAATTGACCCCAGGAGTTATTTTGTCCAATCCTAATCTAAAGTAGGAACTTCCTCTATAAAAATATCACCCATAGAAGGGAAACCTCTTGCAATGGATACTTACTACCAAGTTATTCCATTCTCAGACATGCTTTGGGCTTGGTAAGAAACTGAGACTATTCTCTTGCCGTGATAGTAAGCCGCCAGTGAGTTCATGGTAAAGATAGGGAAGGACAGCATACATTTTGGGGGAAACAAATATATATCCTTTGCTCCGGGAGCCAAACATCTCATAATGTTAAAAAATATGATAGTGGAATAAATGACAAGTGATATTCTGAATTGTGATCTTGGAGCCTAAAAAATATGGAAGTGCATTCGGTAAAATAGAGCAAAGAATAAATTATGTCAAATGCATGTGTAACTTAGCTCATTACCTCCCAAATGCAACATATACCTGGGAGAAATGGTATAAGTATAATGTCCATTGTACAGATGAGGAGACTGAGTCAAAAAAGTGAAAATACTGTCTCAGGTTCATACACCTCGTAGATGTTCCTGACCCACAGTGCAGTGTTTGATCCACTAGAACACAAGGACAAGATGAGGGAGACAGCAGTTTATTTGAAACAATTCTGACAGTTTCATTGGACTAAAAGCCCAGGATAAGCCAATGCTATCATATTAGGAAAGCTACAGTGATCTCATTTTGCAGTAAGAGCAGCCTTTAGCAACGGGTAGGAAACAGGTCTGTTGTGCTCAACCCAGGACAGATAATAGCTGGGGGACTGTGGAGAATTCCCTCTCCCTCTCCCTTTCCCTCTTCCTTTCTCTCTTTCTCTCTCCCTTTTCTTCTCCCTGTATCCCTCTCTCTGTGTATCTCCATGTCTCTGTTTGTCTGTCTCTCTGTGTCTTTCTGTTTCTGTGTCTCTCTGTGTCTCTGTCTCTGTCTCTTTCTCTCTCTGTGTCTCTTTCTCTCTGTGTCTCTGTCTCTTTCTCTCTGTCTCTGTCTCTCCCTGTGTCTCTTTCTCTCTGTTTCTATCTCTCTATCTTTCTCTCTCTGTCTCTGTCTCTTTCTCTGTCTCTCTCTCTGTCTCTTTCTCTTTCTCTCTCTGTCTTTTTATCTCTCTGTCTGTCTCTCCGTGTCTCTCTCTGTCTCTCTTATCTCTTTCTCTCTGTCTCTCTGTGTGTGTTTCTTTCTCTCTCTCTCTCTCTCTCTCTCTCTCTCTCTCTCTCTCTCTCTCTCTCTCTTTCTCTCTGTCTCTCTCTGTCTCTGGCTCTTTCTCTCTGTCTCTGGCTCTTTCTCTCTCTATGTCTCTCCCTGTGTCTCTTTCTCTCTGTCCCTCTCTGTGTCTGTCTCTTTCTCTCTCCTTCTGCCTCTCCTCCTTCCCCTCTTGCTCCCGCCACCCTCCTTCTAAGTTACCATCCAGCCAGACAAGCGCAGCTGAGTCCCTCCCCCCTGTGCTTTTGGAGGATCCCGTTTCCGCAGCATGGCTTGTGCTAGTAATAGGCTTCATTCATCAGATAGGAGCAGGCAGGCCCACAAAGGGGAAATGAGAAAAGCAAAAGGGCGGGAGAATGGGGAGCACCGGGTGATTAGCTGGCTCTATAAAAGGTGCATCCCCGTGGAGAACCGGGGTGCCACTGAAGGCCTGGGATGGTAGGGGAGAGTGCAGGAGGGGCCATCTCAGTGGAGTCGAGATTGCCTCGGAGAGGGTCCTACAGGGTTACTGTAAACAATGTCTGTGCTCCTGCCATGAGCTTTGGCCAACCCGGCCATTCTTTGCCGATGAGACAATCCCCCTTTGAAGAGCTGCTGAGCAATACCAGATGGACTCTTCTCTACGTGGTGACCTAGGGCCTGGAGAACAGGCCCGGGATCTTGGAGGGCTCCATGCAAGGCAGGTACAGGCACTCTGGCCACTTCCTTCTGGAGGAGACAAGCTTCAAACCATCAAAGCGTTGTAGCCCACCTTAAAGCCCGAGAGGGAAGGGAGCCCAAAGCACAGTAGCAAGAGAAGGGCTCCAGAGTCTGGAGGTCCTCCGGTTCTGGGGATGAGAGGATACCTCCCTAATCTTGAAGATGAGAAAACTGAGGTCAAGAGAAATGACCCACTTAAGAAAGTAGCAATCCAGGGCTGGTGAGTCCAGATGCAATACTGCTGCTTCTGCACAACAGGGTGCTAGATTCCCTTTATGTACTCTTTTTTGATCTTTTATTTATATAAAATTACTTTATTGATTATAATACTCTGGGTTTCAGTTTCCCCATTTGTAAAAAAAAAAAAAAAAAAAAAGAAAGGTTAGGCTAGGTGGTCTCCAAGGGTCTCAAACCCATGATTCTTCAAGCTCACAATCCGAGGATTCTTTCCCTTGCGGACATATCTGGCCAGGGTCCACTAAGACCCTCTTGCTCTGTTTTAAAGAATATACACTCAGTGAAAAGCCCTTTGTCAATCGTTCATTGCAATCAAAGCAGGGCACTTTGGCACACTTATCCAGCAGACTGGGATAGAATACAGTGTAAACACTCTTCTAAAACACCCATTGATTTCACACATTGGAACTATTGACCTTCCATTACAGGGACTCAGTAAAGCAAAGACCACACTGAACAATTGAAACCAGGGAATGGACGTTTGGGTTATTAAGAAGCTATAAAAGGGTCTTGCTATGAAAGGAATTTGCTAATTAGGAGGCGGGGGTAGGAGTTCACTCATGAGCTCAGGAACACCCAATTTATAACTCAAAACCTCAGCTGCACTCAGGGAGCTGCACTCCAGAGCCCTGCCCAGGAAGGGAGGTAGTTGAAGCTGCTGAAAGTCCTCCAGAAACCTGGAAGGATCTCCAGGAGGGGCTGGGGGAGCCATGAAGCAGCTTATGAGGTTAGTAATAGAATCCCCATTTTTACCAAGTTCCCTTTGGGGGAAAGAGACCCAGGATCCCCAAGGGATCCTCCCTATTCTTTGAGGCACCTTAGCAGTGCTCGCCATGCTGGATCCTGGATCTTTCCTTGAGAAGCCCAACTCCTACCACTGATACAAGCCCCTAAGCTTCTTTTCTGTCTTCGGTCCATGATCCTGTGAGCCCCAGCACAGTGAAGCCATTTACCCCAATTCACCGAAGTAATAACTGGCGCAGTTGAGTTCTGAGCCCCCTTTTTCTTCTGTGAAAGATAGGAAGACTTGACCTAGAGATATAAGGAACCTCAGAGACTCCCTATTCAACCCTTGCATTTTATAGATGTGGGAAACTGAGGCCCAGAGAAGGTAAGGGATTTGCCCAGTGTCATACAAGGGGCAGTTCAGAAATCAAAACCAGAACACTTGTCTTTCTTGGATTTCCTACATGATCAATCGCTCCCTGTGTGACCTTGAGCAAGTCACTTAAATTTCCTGAGCCTCAGTTTCCCCATCTATAAAATGCAAGGGCTGGACTTGAGGGCCCTGGTAGTCCCTTTCACTTCCAGAGTTCTGCTTCTGCCACCCTGAGTCACAGGTGCCACCATCCCTCACCCTGAGACCTGCCGTTGGCTGAGAGCCCTCCATGCCCTTTTTCATGAGGCAGGAAGGAGTACATTTGCCCAGACAGGCAGCGGAGCTGATTTACTGTAATTGAACAAGTAAAGACAGAACCTCGAGGGGATTTTCCCTTTTTCTTTTACCAGCTGCTGTAGTTTAAAAAAAAAAATGTGGCTCATGATGCATCCGTGAGTTGCTTATAACACTTGGTAACTGTTGCTCGGGTAAACACATAAGGATGTCACAATTCTGACCCGCCAATTTTCCCTTCTCCCTCCCCCCAACCCCATTCTTCAACCTTTCCTCAATTTAACATGATCTCATTGGCCAAGGCTTGGCCCAAAAATAAAATCCAAATCTCCAGGATGCATCAGCAGGCAATTTAACTGTACAACAGAACCAATTTAGGATCCTATGAGGTATCATTTCTCTGAGCCTCAGTTTATTTTTCTGTAAAGTAAGGGGCTTGAAAGGGTTCCATCCCTTTCTCTATGGCCTTATGGGCAGTGATGCACTTAGGGAATATAAGATAATATAGAATAAGAACCCTGGAGTCCTAAATCTCTGGTCTGACCACACAAAGTGGCTGGTGGGAGAGGAGGGGAGTAAGGGGGAGTGGAAATCTAGGAGGAGATCAGTTGGACCCAATAGCAGCCTGGTCTGAACACAATAGAAAAGCATCTATCCCTTTCCCCCTCCAGCGACCCTCATTCCCACTCCCTTTGTCCAGACTCTAAGGGAATCACGTTAGAAGTGGACGGAAAAATGTGCTCTCTGGAAACTCAACCCCACATTTCTAATTCTCTGCCTCTGAGACAGCCACAAACTCAGTAGCTCCAAATAGGCCAAGAGTGCCTGGGAGGCTCATTAAAACAAATAAATAAAAAACCATGGAGTTTTATCTTCTAAAGCTTTTTGTTTTCTTAAAGAGATGATGTCTGCCAGCTATAAAACGGGCTGTTGATTTTCACTGGCCAAGTCATTACTCCATAAGGAAAGAGAAAACAAAGAGAGACAGAGGAGCCCTTTCCTATTCTTTGGGTGACAAAGGCTAGTGATTGTCTGGCAGCACTTATTAAAAAAAAGAGAGGGCTGCTCTTGACATGCTCAGGGGAGGGACCCACATGGACGGCTCTCCTTGCTGAGTGCCAGCAGAGAGCAAAGGGATGATGGCCGGAACTAAAGTTAGTGCAACTGGAAACACCGTCTCCAGAAGCCTTCCCAAGCATGACCAAGTCCCCTCCGGTTCACTCAGTGATGAACAGGTCTCTTTACTTTTCACGCCCAGTTTAGAAAGGGAGTGCACTAAAAAAACATATAACTTCTTGGGTTGTCCTCTTAAAGGAAACAGGGAGACACATTTCTTAGATCATCAATACAGATAAAAGGAAGATGGAAGAAGAATGACAAAGGGGAAAACAAAGCTAGAAGAAAAAAGATGGCCTGTGTTGTTTTTTTTCCCCCATTTTAAACTGAATGAAATCTAAATCTATAGAATATAAGCTCCTTGAGGGCAGGAGCTGTCTAGTTTTAGATTTTCCAGCACCTTGGATATGCCTGCCAAAGGAAGGCTCTAAGAAAAAGTCACAATTTCCCCACTCTGGTTTGAATCTGGGTCTTTTTAGCATAGAGTCTCTCTTTGAATTCAATACTGAATCATAAAATATCCCAGACTGGGGAAGTTCTATTGGCCCCTTCCTCCATAGCATAGGGTTATTGTAAAGAAGAACCTTTGAAAAACTTTAACTTTAGGTAAGAGTATTTTTAAAACATACTGGACTCATAAAAAAGTTACCCCTTTATTTTAAAGCCTTCCAGAGGAATCTTCCAGTTCTCCCTAGTGAGTTTATTCAATGAATAACACAGTTTCCCTTGGGCTAGACTCATGGGACTTCTTAAACTTTTTCCACTCATGACTCCTTTTTGCTTAAGAAATTATTACACAACCCCAGAAATATAGGAACACAAATATCAAACATTTATCAATAATAAATCATAATTTTGCAACCCTCACATTCAGTTACGAGATCTCATATGGAGCTGTGACCCACAGTTTAAGAAACTTTAGCCTAAATCATAGGGGTTCTTAATCTGGCAATCTGGTGATGCTTTCTTAATATAAGGCTTTTTAAATCAATCAATAAATAAAGAATAAATGGGGTTGCAAAGAAAACCAATTATATCGAAATACAGTTATCAAATTGTCTTTAAAGTTCAGTCCCCATGACCTAGAGTGTCAGGACTTTGGGGATTCTAAATGCTGAACCTTCTTAGTACAGTGAAGGGAGAAGATCGGAGTTCAAATTCCATGCTTTATACTTGTGGTTGTATGACCTTAGATTTTGTCTATAAATGAGGGGATGTGTGAACTAGGTAGACTTGGGGTTATTTTCAGTTCTAGATCTGTGAACCTATGAGTCTTTATGCATAACAAGAAGGTTAGGTAGGAAAGGGGTGTCATGGGAATCAGTGTCTATGTACCCCAAAGAAGATCATTTCAGTGATTTATAGACAGTCTGATTATATGAAGGAAAGATGTAGATGAGGGCTGCCATGAGGGGTCTGTCACACCATCCTGGTAGATGGGCTGACAAGTAATAATGAGGATGAGGATGAGGATGAGGATGAGGATAAAGCCTACTTGGATTCTAGTCCTTACTAGCTCTGGGACCATAGGCAAGCTGACAACTGTCTTGAAAGTAAATTTTCTCATCATAAATTTGGAGATAATAATAGTTGTCCCGTATGTCTCCCAGGATTATTGTGAGGGTCAACTGAAGGAATGTATGGGAAAGACCTATAGAAATGTAAGGCCTTATTATTATTATTATTATCATCACCACAATCATCATTATCATCCTCATTACACAACATTTATGCATTTCACACCCATTAGCTCATTGGTCCTGATACCAGCCTTCATAGAGAAGTAGACATAGGATCCAATCAGTGTAGAACGAATAATATTTTTTTTAAAGAACTTACTGGGTTGAATCCTACAGAGATATAAGAAATAGTCCATATCCTCAAGGAACTTATTGTCTGGTTAGGAGATAATATTCTTTTTTATTAAAGCTTTTTATTTACAAAACATACGCATGGGTAATTTTTCAACATTGACTCTTGCAAAACCTCAGTCCAAATTTCCCCTCCTTCCCCTACCCCTCCCCTAGATGGCAGATAATCCAATACATGTTAAATATGTTAAAATATATGTTAAATCCAAAAATGTATACATATTTATAGTTATCTGTTACATAAGAAAAATCGGATCAAGAAGAAAAAAAAAACCTGAGAAAGAAAACAAAATGCAAGTTCTTAACAACAGAAATAGAGAAAATGCTATGTTGTGGTCCACACTCAGTTCCTACAGTCCTCTCTTTGAGTGCAGATGACTCTCTTCATCACAAGATTATTGGAACTGATCTGAATCATCTCATTGTTGGAAAGAGCCACTTCCATCAGAATTGATCATCATACAATCTTGTGGTTGCCGTGGAAAATATTATTATCAATACTAATAATAGCTAACATATGACCCTTTAAGATCATCAAAGGGTTTTACAAATATCATATTTGTTACTCTCAACAAACCAGTGATATAGATGCTATTATGTTCTTAATTTTACAAATTTTACAATTGAGAAAAACGAGTGATATGCCCAGGATCCCACAGCTAGTATTGGTATGGGATCCCAGATTCCAACTCGAGCATTCTATCCACTCTATCAACTAGCTTCTTACCAGGGTCCTATGACTACTGCCAGCCACATGCCAGAGAAAACTGGCATTATTATATCCCTGTTTTTCACAAGAAGATGGTAAATCCTAAGAGATCCATAGTGACCAGTCTTCAATCTAAGATCTCCAGGAATCTAGCTAAAGGGAAGCATTTCCTTCACCCCCCTTCCTTCTTTTATCTTTTCTGCTCATGCCTTGGCCATAATAATTAGAGATGGCTGGAACTTGTGAACTGATTTGGTTTTGTTGTCCAATTGTTTCAGTCGTGGTCTGTCTCTTTTTGGGAGAGTGGGGGGGATTATGCTGAAATGGTTTTCCACTTCCTTCTCCAGCTCACTATACATTTTACAGAAGAGAAACTGAGACAAATGGGGTAAAGTGACTTGCTCAGAATCACAACTAGGAAATTAACTGAGGTCAGATTTGAACTCAGGAAGATGAGTCTTCCTGACTACAAGCCCAGAATTCTACCCATGGTTAGACTGCAGAAGCTATCCTTTGCCAATATTACCCTGGTACGACTAATTCATGACCTGAAATCTCTATGCAAACATGGGAGGTCAAGAGAGGACTGAAAATAGGAGGTTGCAGGTCCAGATAAGAGCCCTAATTAATATGTTCATAACCCTTTGATCTTCAAAGCTCAACACTGACATTAGCTAATTATGCTTAAATCAACCCCCGTCTTACCCCCTCCATGGGTAACACAAAATCATAGGATTCAGAGATGGAGGAGAGGTTAGACAGCATGAAGTCCAATCTTCTCAGTTTACAGAGGAGGAAACTGAGACCCAGGCAGATGAGGTAATTTATCCATGGACATACAAGTAGTAAGCAGCAGAGATCGGATTTGAATTCCAAAGTCAGCGTTCTCTCCATATAATTTCATTTTTCTGTGTTTTACAGTTGGGAGGAAATTTCCTGATTAGATTCAGGATAGATAGCCTGTTTCTCATCTCAACTGGTGTGTCTCACAATAATTTCCTCTAGGTTTTCACACTAGAAAAATCATCATTCTTCATAGGAAGATTTTTTGGATAGTTGAAAGAGACACTGAAACAAACGCTCCCAGGATCACATGACCAATATGTCAGTCAATAAGCAATTATTAAGCACTTATTAAATTCATTTTTGAAGCACTTATTATTAAAGCCAGGCATTATGCTAAGTGCTTAGGAAAGAAAGAAAGGACAAAATCACTCTCGTCTTCAAGGAGTTTATATTCTAATGAAGGTATCAAGATATCAATAACTAGGGAGATACACGATATGAAGTTAAAGTCCTGAACTAACATAGTCCCATCTTCTCAATTTATAGATGAGGAAACTGATCTTTAGATTATTACAGCTGGAATGGACCTTAGGAATCATTGAGTCTAACCATCTCAATTTACAGAGAAGCAAACTGAGGCCAGAGAAGTTATGTCACATACTTAAGTAAGTCTAAATAAAGTCCCATAAGTAAGAAAGAATAGAAGATAATAGAGATGAGGTTGTAGATTTAGGTCCAGATAAGGCCTTGGAGGTTATCTGGTTCTTCCTTCTAAATCTGCAGACAAAAAAACTGAGGCCTAGAGATAATTCCTAAGGCACAGAGTAGCGCAATGCTTTGATTTAAGCAAATTAAACAGACCTCTTCTTAAGAAGCCCAATGGTTCATTATCACCTCTAGAAGAAAATGGAAACTCATTTGTTTGACATTCAAGCTCTTCACAATTTGTCCCCATTCTCTATCCCCAGATTTTTTCCCATCATGCACTCCAGCCATAACTGACCAACTTTTATGTTCTCTGTATTCTGCAATCTATCTCTTTCTTGCCTTTGCATTGATGACTGTCCCTCCTGCTTAGAATAGACTCTAAGAACCTTCTTCTTTTATCTCTTAGTTCCATTCAAAGTCCAGTTCAAATGGCACCGCCTACATGGAGTCTTCCTAATGCCCCACATTGTTAGAGCTTCCCGATTACCCAACTTCCTTTACATTTATTTTGCACAAATTGAGCACTTTCTATTCTGTACATATGTTGTTCTCTTCTCACGCCAACAAAATGGAATCTCTCCAAGGGCCTCTACTGGTATCATGAGCTTCAAATTCATGCCTTCTGATTCCTGGTGCTCTTAGGCTACCCAGTAATCCAGAGATTCCCCTTTCCTCCCACACCACACAACCTTCCATGAAGGCCCAGTGTGAACAGCTGGTGGTACTTGGGTGTGATCCCTAGTTTCCTTCAGCAAAAACTGGGGCTTTGAACCAGAAACATGAACTGAGCTCATGAGGTGACCATTTGAACCTCCAGTCAGCAGATCCCCAAAGGGCATGAAATGGGCACACCCAGGATGGACTGTATTCCGCTAAGAACTTTGGGTGGGTGCCTAGAAGGAGGTCAGAAAAGGGACAGAGGATCTCGTTTTTTCTGCTTCATATCCTAAATCTTTCTGACCCTTGCCTTGCCTTTTTTTTTTCTTTTCTGTATATCCAGTTCTTAGTACATAGTAAGCACTTTAAAATTACTGTTGACTGACTGACTAAGATGACAAGGGAAGGGAAACAGAAGTCACTCTAGGATTATGGAGGGGAATCACAGCTCAAGTCTGGGAGCCATTCCCAACACCTGACAGATCCCAACCCAAATAACCAGTCCCAGCTTCTTGCCCTTTCAAAGGATCATAGATTAAGAACACAGATAAAAGACCTTGGAAGTTAACCCCTCTCATTTAAGAGATGAGGAAATTTAAGGCATAAAGAAGTTATTTTTCACTGGCTTGTTCATGAATTGAACTCTCTTCTTCCTCCTCTTCACCTCCTGGTTTTTCTGGCTTCCTTCAATTCCCAGCTAAGATCTCACCTTTTACTAGAAGCCTTAATATTACCATCTTCTGTCTACGTTCCAAGAAAGCCCATTTCATTTTTGAATAGTCCTCATTGTTAGGAAGCATTTACTTCTACAATTTCTCCTGTATATATCTTATTTGTACAGAGTTTGCAAATTTTCTCTTTCATTAGAATATGGACTTCTGAAGAACAGGGACTGTTTTTTGCTTCTCTTGATTAGAAAACAATTTTTTTCTCTACAATTTATCCTGTATATATCTTGTTTACACAAATTTGCATATTTTCTCTTTCATTAGAATGTAGGCTGCTGCAGAGAACGAACTATTTTTGCCCCTCTGTATTTCGAGACCTTAAGTAAGGGCCTGGCAACTATAAGGTGCTTAATAAATGTTTGTTGACTTGATCTGATGAAAGAGGATTCTTATTTCAGCAGGCCTTGGACTCTGA